>NC_022029.1:15110133-15172494 GCF_000317375.1 Microtus ochrogaster
TGGGGACCAAATCCTCCAAAGCATAGGAAAAAAAAAAAAAAAAAAAAAAAAAAAAGAAGAAGATCAATGATTGGATCATATTTATATTTTCTGTTCTCATTGCTTGCAACCCAAAGGACATTAATATCATGGAATATCCTGCAGTAAAAGCTACCAGTCTATCACAGCTGGATGCACAACTGGCTCCAAGATTGAACCTTTATCTTGAATAGAGGCAGTCATAGATAATTGTATCAGAGGCTTGTTTTGGTGATGATTTGAATTGTATATAGTTCATCACTTACGATATTAGAAAGGATGATTCTCCAAACATTAGTTGGCAACTATGACAAAAAATATATGAAGATGTTTCCTCTTAGCTGTCCAAAATACTACTTTGCACATCTATGGCCAGTCCTCATTATATGCAATGTTATCTTCATTGGGTATGTCATCTTGCTCCACTCTC
Source organism: Microtus ochrogaster (assembly GCF_000317375.1). Lineage (NCBI taxonomy): Eukaryota > Metazoa > Chordata > Mammalia > Rodentia > Cricetidae > Microtus > Microtus ochrogaster. The sequence goes on from NC_022029.1 coordinate 15,110,582, forward strand.
TAGGGAAACTCAGAGTGGTGCTTATATTTCATATCCATTTTGATTGTTCAGAATAGATAATTAACCATGCTACTGATACATTTGAAGGACTTCTTTATTTATTTTTTTTATTAAAAATTTCTGCCTCCTCCCAGGCTCCCATTTCCCTCCCCCTCCTCCCATTCCTCTCCCCCTCCCTCTCCAGTCCAAAGAGCAGCCAGGGTTCCCTGCCCTGTGGGAAGTCCAAGGTCCTCCCCCCTCCATCCAGGTCTAGTAAGGTGAGCATCCAAACAGGCTAGGCTCCCACAAAGCCAGTGCATGCAGTAGGATCAAAACCCAGTGCCATTGTCCTTGACTTCTCAGCAGCCCTCATTGTCCACCATAATCAGAGAGTCTGGTTTTATCCCATGCTTTTTCAGTGCCAGTCCAGCTGGCCTTGGTGAGCTCCCAATAGATCAGCCCCACTGTCACAGTGGGTGGTGCACCCCTCGTGGTCCTGACTTCCTTGCTCGTGTTCTGCCTCCTTCTGCTCCTCATTTGGACCTTGGGAGCTCAGTCCAGTGCTCCATTGTGGATCTCTGTCTCTATCTCCATCCATCGCCAGATGAAGGTTCTATGGTGATATGCAAGATATTCATCAGTATGGCTATAGGATCGGGCCATTTCAGGCTATCTCTCCTCAGCCGCCCAAGGACCTAGCTAAGGACATCTCTCTGGACCCCTGAGAACCTCTCTAGAGTCAAGACTCTTGCCAACCCTAAAATGGCTCCCTTAATTAAGATATATACTTCCCTGCTACCATATCCACCCTTCCTTTATCCCAACCATCCCATTCCCTCAAGCTCTCCCCATCCTCCCCTTCTCAATAAAAACTATTTGAAGTGACTTCTCATAGTAGCTGTCTTTAAGTAGTAACTAAATTAATTCAACAATATTTCCCAAGAATTTACTGTGCATTAGGTGCTGAAATGAGTGCTACTTAGGGTCTGTACAACTGAGAAATCAGAGAAGGAATCCAACGCTTCATTGAGAAAACTCAACTCAGCATTATAGTCCCTTTTTATTTTATTTTGTGATTTTATTTTACTTTTGGGAATTACATTTAAATGGAAGAAAATGTGGTTGATCCATTGAATCCATAAGAAAATACCTACCAGTGTTGATGACCTTTGTGGTAAAACCTCCCATGAAAATAAAGGAAGAGACTATGGTTACTTAGAAAACACTATCCTGAGTGAGGTAAGCCAGACCCAAAAAGAGGAACATGGGATGTACTCGCTCATATTTGGTTTCTAGCCATAAATAAAGGACATTGAGCCTATAATTCGTGATCCTAGAGAAGCTAAATAAGGAGAACCCAAAGAAAAACACATAGGCATCCTCCTGAATATTAACCTTCATCAGGCGATGAAAGGAGACAGAGACAGAGACCCACATCGGAGCACGGGACAGAAATCTCAAGGTCCAAATCAGGAACAGAAGGAGGGGGAGCACAAGCAAGGAACTCAGGACCGCGAGGGGTACACCCACACACTGAGACAATGGGGATGTTCTATCAGGAACTCACCAAGACCAGCTGGCCTGGGTCTGAAAAAGCCTGGGATAAAACCGGACTCGCTGAACACAGCGGACAATGAGGACTGCTGAGAAGTCAAGAACAATGGCAATGGGTTTTGATCCTACTGCATGTACTGGCTTTCTGGGAGCCTAGGCAGTTTGGATGCTCACCTTACTACACCTGGATGGAGGTGGGTGGTCCTTGGACTTCTCACAGGGCAGGGAACCCTGATTGCTCTTTGGGCTGACGAGGGAGGGGGACTTGATTGGGGAAGGGGGAAGGAAATGGGAGGCGGTGGCGGGGAAGAGACAGAAATCTTTAATAAATAAATAATAATAATAATAAACCTTAGAGAAGGAGAGTGACAAGTGTCAGTGTCAGGAGTAATGCCTGTGTTCACCCACCCGTCATGAAGACCCCAGAAGACAAATGTAGAAACAGAGATCAGACCTTGTCCTAATCCTCTCACTTGTGACCTCAGCTTTGGCTTAATAGGGGTCATTTGTGAGGTCAGTGATTGCCCTTAAAGGGGCCCAGATCTTTTGTTTACACAGAAGAGTAAAGCAAGAACTAAAGGAACAAACTCACCTCTTAATCACAAGGAAAAGGAAAGGCTACTTCGCCACTTTTGTGAGTATAAAGCTGACTATTTTCATAATGTTAATTTGCTACTTCAGCACACTTAGCAATTAGTGAGCAAAACTATAATGTACTGTGGATATGATTTGTAAAGGCAGAAAGAGTAGACGGTAACTAGGATAATCTGAGTCCTGATGTGTTGTTAAAGAACAATGTATTCTAAGTGAGCAAACTTCAAACGAGCTATTGGAGGTTATTGGCCACCTGATAATTAAACTTGATGTAACACGACATCAAAACCAATTATATGAACTAAAGAGGAAGATGGGTCAACTCCTCAGAGAGATGAAATAAACTTGGACAGATGGACAGCATGCAAATCATGAAGGGGTTCTTAATGACAGAGAAAAGAAATGCAATTTGAAAGCTTATGAAAAATCTGGATAGCTATTCCTAGAGTACAAATTACTGAGAAAAAATTATCTTGAAGCAAGATGGATTGCCACATTTCCAACACAGGGAAAGCCATTCTTTTAGAGAATTTACATTTTCAAGTCTCCTAAGCAATGGGCTATGGGGGAGAAAATGAGTTTTATACTGTGTTTGCATTAATGAACTAAGAATTTCATAACAAATGCACAGACTGGGGTGGCTTTAATGATGGCATTTAATTTCCCCCCCCCATGTTCTGGATTCTAGAAGTTCACACACAAAGTATCAACCTGGGAATTTTTTCTAAGGCCTCTCTCTGTCCCTGGTCTATGGGGGCAGTTGTTATCCACTATGTTTGCGTGTTTTGTCTGCATTTATGAATCTTTGTGACCTCTTCCTGGTTTTATTAGAATAGTTGTCACATTGGAATAAGACCTACCCCAATGAGCTATTCCAAACTTTATCTTTCCAAACTCCTAGATGTATAGAATCATGTGGTGAAATACCGGGGCTTAGTCTTCAACATGTGAACTTTTTTTTTTTTTTGATGGCTACAATTATACGTAATGCAGACAACAAAAAGTCAAAATATAGAAATAGGTAGAGGGGACATAACACAAAACCTTGGCAACCTGAGCTGTCCCATTGGTTTTGTATCTTCCAGCATAGTTGGCCACTCAGGGTCATGTATTGGGTACTCTACAGACACTTGTAAGTATTGGGGTATATTCAGTGGCCCCACAAATGTAGTAGTGGTTTGGTAAATAAGATTATTCTTTAGTTCTTAAAATTTTACCCAGAAGATGATGAACCAGCGAGCAGGCCACCATGTGTCTATGAAACAGAATTATTTTCTCTATAGGGTTCCCATCATCTGTTCCCATCAAACCTCCATGAAGTCTCCCACTGATTAATTTTCTCACCTTAGTATGTCTTCTTCCTTTCCTACTTAGGTTTACTCATGGGGAATCATATTCCTTATCCAAAGTCTAGGACTTAAATTGATCTTAATTTCAACTCTCCAGCATAGTATGAATTTACATATTGTTCAAGAATAAATTTTAATATGCCTTTTATTTTTATTTCCAACGAGGCCACCTGGCTTGAAGACTCAGTCACAGATACCTCTTTCTCTTCACTCTTCAGTTAGACAACCACAGCCACTTGGATGCCTGTTGCTCTGTGTGACTCTTCACTTTGTCAAGAACAGTGCCTGAGAGCTAATTGTTTTTAACATTTTCTCAACTGAATAGTGTATTTTTCTCTTGAATAGTGTATTTTGAGAATAATAAATGAAGATTTTTTTCTGTCATCTAAAAATCAAGGTATATTTTATCAGTGTAGGGATAAAAACGAAAGAATTTTAAATAATATGATATACACGTGGAAGAAATGTATTTTTATGATTCATTTACATGTCCATTTTACACACAGTAACCAATCAGAAAGGAAAATGTGCAATAGTGCTTGTAAATTATTACTTTCATTTGTATTGTATTGTTTTTTTACTTGAAGAGAACAATTATCCGACTTCTGCTTGTCTGCACATCATTCGCATTTTAGGAAACTTGTTGCACATGAATACTCAGGAGGGCTGTGCCAAATGATGCTCCTGCAGGACTCTACAGCTCCATCTGCTTCCCTCCAGTGTGTGTGCTCACTGGTAGTTGTTTAGTCTTTGCCAGTTAGGTAGAAGAAAAGGTGTATTTAAATTGTAACTTACCTTCACTTTATGATAATTATTTTTGTGCAGTTTTTCATGTTAAAAGTTTTTTTAACCTGTGTTTGCTACCTCCTCTTTCTCCTTCCATTCATCAATTAAATTTGTTTATAGAAAATTTCATACACGTATGTTTATGTACATATACACACATAGCCTGCACACACACACACACACACACACACAAATACAGTGCCTACCTACAACACTCACCTCTAATCCCTATATCAGTCCTTTCGAACACTCTTATACATAAATATCTTTCTCACAGCCATGACAAAGTCATTTTATCTTGTGATCCACTAAGGTTGACCAGGGCTGTTGGCGTGACTGTGTCTTAGAATCTGGTGAACACAGCAATGGCTGTACCAATAACTTTTAAAACTGCCTGAATGGTTTGTGTTTATTTTTTCACTCACCAATAGTTCTTTACAAAAATATAACAAAATTAATATGATCTCCTATTGAGTTCATATATATTATAAATACTGAATATTTTTCTTCATTTCAAATATTTTTAATTTGAAATTTCACATGTATTGTGTCATGTTTATTTATCCTTAATATTAAGGAAATATCTTTCCTTGGACTGGTAAATATATTTAAACTCATCATATGATGTTCTGTATGACTCTAGGTTGGAGCTTTCTTGTGCATAACATGTTAGGTAGAATTATTTTTTTTTATCTTTGAACAATTATTTATGCAAATGACAATTAATGAAAATCTACATGTTTTTCTTCCTTTTTGAATGGTTTTTAAAATATATTACTGATGTTAAACATTAACACAAGTTTAATAAATGCCCATAACAAAATGCAATATCTTGTGCAAATTTTTGTTCATAGAAGTTATTTTGATTATTCTTTCTTTATCATTGTTATTGATGAATTTTATTACCTCATCACATCCAAATATCAGATTGAGTAGACAAGGGATGGAAAGGTGGCTCAAGTTTATGAGCATGTATTGTTCTTGCAGATGACAGAAGTTTGGTCCTGCACCTCCAGCCCCAGGATATCAGATGGCTTCTTTTGGCATCTGTGGACACTGTACCTCAATGCACAGCTCCCCCCCACATACACACACACACACACACACACACACACAATTTTAAATGATTTTACAATTGAGCTGATATGTAAAAGGGAATTTTTAACTAAAAACTTAAAGAGAGACAAAATAATTTCAGGAAACATCTTTACACTGGCATACCAGTGGCTTTATTTTTCTGTGGGTTTATGATATTGAGCCACTGAAGAAATACTTTAAGGCTACTAATCTGTAGAATTACAGAGAGATTCCAACTATTTTTCAGTTGATAGTTGATAATCTGCTACTTCACAAGTACTACTCATATAATTTATAAATTTTAAATTATGTTTTAAAATTTTTATTGTTATCCCCCTGTGAAAATTCATAACATAGGATACTAATGGAGACTGAAAAACTCCTGTGTTATTGCGTACTTCAATGTGTATGAAGACATCATTTCATGTGTTTTAACTGGACTTGTAGAGTAATTTTTTTTTAAAGCAAAGAGCCTTTATTTTATGCAAGTTTGCAAACTCGGTCTCTCCATGTGTCCAAAGTATTGGAATAATCAGAGAGCCCCGAGCTCAATTATTATAGTAGTAAAGGTGGGGGTGAGGGATTTCTGAGGTTCAGGACCCCTAATTGGCTGACATTTGTTTAGGGGTGTCTTGTGGAGTAATGGGTTTTAAGATCGAGTTTTTATGCTGGTTCATTGTGGTTGATTTCCAGCCCACCTCAACTCCAGTTTCACTTTCTCTCTCTGTTCCTTCTCCCCATTGTACTCTCTCACCACCAGAGTCTCCCTTCCACTTTGTCCTGTCACTTTCCACATCTTCTCCCCACTGGATGTCTTTCTAATCTCAAGTGCCCATTTTTAGTTTCTTCATCTTTGCCCATATTTATTCCCAACTTGATACACAGGGTCTAAGAGCTGGAGAGCAGGATGTATATGTGAAGGAGAGCATATGGTACATTTATTTCTGAGCCTGAGCCCCTCGCTTAATCTAATATTCCACTGTTCTACTCATTTGTTTTACATCCGAGGAACATTTTATTCTGTGTATTTGTCATATTTTCATTATCCGTTCCTCTGTTAATGAGTATCTAGACTGATTTCTTTACCTAGTGTCTGTGATGAGAACAGGACAGGAGCAGTATGTGAAAGTCTATCTGTCATCCGATGTATCTGAATACTTCAGTTGTGATACCGGCTTCTGAGATCAGTTCATATGTCCTTGAAAGACACTTTAATTTGCTAGGAGGACTTTCTAAAATTTCAAAATAAAATCTGAGGACCTTTTCAAGTATCTTTTAGTTATCTTTATACATTAGAGTTATTGAAAATAAAAGATTGAGGAGCTGGGAGATGCTGCAGCAGTTAATAGTGCTTTCTGCCTTTGCAGAGGGTCCTGGTTCAGGTCCCAACTCTTACATGGTTGTGTAATCCCATTTGAGAGAATCTGACACCCACTTCTGGTATCTACAGACACTAGGCACACATGTTGTGTCCACACCTATATTCAGGAAAAATACTGATATACATAGAACAAAAATAAATAAATCTCTTTAAAATTTAAAAATAAGATAATGAATGAATATTTTGTAAAATTTTAGGCACCCCATTTGACTGCTAATAAACATATCATCACAATTCAGGGTCATAATCCCTTGAATGTAATCTGTAAAATTAAATCTATATTACCCATAAGTAAGATCATGTTAATGACTTGTTTCATAAACACATACATGCTATCAGATTTTTGTAACTTCTAAAATTGATTGGAATATTTTTCCCAAACCTAGTAATTTTAATTTTCATTCAAACTTCCTGCTTTGAGCACTTAGTGTAGCATCTGATGAGGCAAATCTGTCTGTTCTACTGGTGGTGGTCTTAGGTGTTTCTCCATTTCAGTGATGGTGATCTTAATGGACTCAGATACACTCACCACTCAAGTCTCTGTCATGTCAGGCTGCGCACAGTCAACATGACGTAGTAGTTCAGAGTCCCATGTTTTTTCCATCTTGTGGATTTGCATGTTTGGGGGTCCTTGGAATTTGCTGAACTGAGTTAGCATGTTGGAAAAGAGAGGTAAAGACATAGAGGGAGCCCTAAAGGGACGTGTGAGTGATTGACATCCTTCCTGAGTTTTTGTAAAGAAAAAAGATACTTGTAAGACCAATATTCTATATCCAGTGGGCTAATTTAAATCCTTTCTATTTTTCCAGAAAAGAACATGACTCTGAAAAATCTAGAGCTATCAGTATATAGTTGTATAGATATTTTTAAATTATTCTATTTCTACAGTTTAATATTTTTCTTGCCTTCCTCAGTTTCATTGCCCCTGCATCTTAATTCCCTGTAGCCCTATCTTTCTTTCTCTTTTCTGTTTTCATTTCTTTCCCTTGTCTCCCCTGGTTGCTTTCTCTTTCTCCCTTTAATCTTACTACCCATATACCAGTCCTTGACTTCAGAAGCCGAAAAGAATTATCTACATTCCCTGACTCAGTGTCCAGCAAAATGTCCTCCATTTTGTTGCTCCCTACACAATGTTATTGGACTTCCATTGAAGGAACCTTTCCCGGTGTTTCTCTAGTAGGTAGCCTTGCAATTGTTAGCACCCCCTCTCATCGTAGCCTCTGTGTCTTCTACACTGCCAGATTCATTTTTCCATGACAGAATTTCTATACTCTGACCCATAAATACACAAGAGCTGCCCACTGTCTTTCGAGTTCAGCAGATAAAAATCACACACACGCTTCTCCCCGATACCTGGCCTCAGCGATAAAAATCACCGCACACAGCTGTACGTTCCGCTTTGTGTTTAGCAGGATTCAATCCCCATCATAATGCTGTATTTATTCTGTATTCCTTTTATAAACATGGAACATGCTTTCATCTTCCTTCAGGAAATTGCTTATTCTTGTCACCTGAAAAGCCATTGCATGTCTACGTCTGCCTCTTATTGACTACCTCCATATCTTCCCCGGGACCCAGGACTCTTCTTTCCTGGCAATTGTATATATCACAGCAGAGAAAACCCTAATCAGTGATAAAATTTATACTAATATCCTCTGTGTACTCTGATCCCTCAAAGAAGAAACATATTTTGCAGGGTTCTTTCCTATTTATCTGCCTTTTATAAGTTAGATGGAGCCTGGAGACCAAACCAAATCATTCATTTTGGGAATCCTAGTTTGAGACCAAATGATGGAGCAGTGGTTTTGCCAAACACAAAATACAGCTGAGTCCTCTAGGGGGGAACTAAGAATAAATACAGGCCCCCATAATTCTTTCTGTGCATCTGGCTCCTAATTCCCAAGAAAAAAGAAATGAGTCTAAAACACCTTCTGATAAAGGATAGCTACTTAACCCAGGAAAAAAAATTATGGTAAGCAAAGCAACATGACCATAGAGTTTCTTCCCAAATTAAATGGTAATGTTCATTTCTATAAAAAAGTTTATATTTTATTTATACTTGATATTTCGGTAGATCTAACATAATTTCCAATTTAGATATGGAAAAGTAAAAATGTGCACAAATTACAGCTTACTGCCTGGGGTTAGGAGAGAAAGACTTTACCTTTTTACAATTCAATCAAGTGCAGAATAGGAGCAGTTAATAATTGTAGAATATGAATAATCAGATAAGACATTTTCTCATGAAAACTCATAAATTTTATTTTGGGAGTACATTAAAATTCAGTTAAAAAATTTTAAAAAATTATAGCATATCTTTAGCCCTAGAATAGTTGCTGTATCTATAGAAATCTATTTTAGAGGTACACAGTACAAATTATAGAATGTCAGCATGTGATTTAATTTTATGTGCTTTTCCACTAATATAAATAATGAAACATGCTGAGAACATTGGGATACATTCAGCTGAGTATAATTAAAATACTGAGGTGTAACACACTAAAAAAGGTAACAAATTAAGTACTAAAATAAAGTAGGTAGAAATACCAGTAAATCAAAATGCTAAGCTAGGTTGTGATTACAGTATTGTGAATATAATAAGTGTTATATTTTGTTTTAAATGAAACCTGTGATAGCTGGGATGCTCGTAGAAGCAGTGGCTTTATAGTTTCTGTGAATAATGGAAGATTTCATTTCTGAAGCACACTTCTTTTTCCACCCATGTCTGGAAATAAGTCTCCATGGTATTCTGAATAAGCTTTTTCACCCAAATGGAACAAACTCTCTGATGAAATCGGACACTGGAGCCTACAACAAATAATTAAGATGGGATTTGGGAATCAGGGAATTGTGTGCGTGTGTGCGTGCGTGCGTGTGTATGTGTCCAACACTCCCTATCAGGTTGGTTGGCTGGAAGAGTGCAGATTGGCTTTGTCAGACCATGTGAAGACCACAAGTGTACTACCTGCTGGTCATCACTAACTACACTGTGGGGGTGGCTCATGCCTACTCACTCCATGCCCAGGCAAACTTTCAGCAACTGACCGACTAACTATCCACCCATGCTTTCAGGGCCAGTGTAAAGGAAGAGGAATGGTAATATTGTTGTAACAAGGCATCATAATATGGTCTACGTTACCTTCTGACACACGGAACCCTCAGATAAGTCAACTAGTATTAGCATATGGTCCCAGTCTTCTTTTTAAGCTTTTTCGTGCTTCCAAATCTCTAGCTTTATACTGATGTCCAAGTAGTTGCTTGGGTTCTATACTAGTGGGAATGCTTAAAAACTGGAGGGTGACCTTGTAGTCTATGTGATCACAAAATATCCAAAACTTATGATTTGGAGCAGACAATACAAGTAGACTTATTGTTACCATAACACCCGAATCCATGCTACACTAATTATATTTGAAACTACAATTCTCTTCTGCAGTTAGAAACTTAGTGATATTAGCACAGAGACCCCCCACCTTGTATCTTGGCATGTGACTTTATTTCTGGATCTTTATCCCTGACTTTCTCACCCATTTTCTTTTGTGAGTATTCTTTAGTTCTGTTGAATCATACCCAGCCATAATTTCCTGAGAAAGTGTAAAAAGAAGCAAATGTTATCTCCGAAAGTCGTCTCCCTTTTTTTGCTACAAGCATCGATGCAATTAACAGATGGCCCAATACCCAGGTATTACTGCGTTCATCTGTTTTGATAATATCCAGCTCTCCTCTTAGAGCAGTCGTTCTCAACCTTCCCAATGCTGCAAGCCTTATAATGCTTCCTTGTGTTGTGGTGGTGACCCCAACCATAAAATTATTTTTATTGCTACTTCACAACTCTAATTTTCTTGATGTTATGAATCATAATGTAAGTATCTAGGTCTTCTAACGGTCTTAGGCGACCCCTATGAAAGGATCATGTGACTCCAAAGGTGTCACGACCCACAAATGGAGAGCCACTGTCTTAGAAGTTCCATCCCTAGGTAATTCATATAGTAAGCTAAAGAATAATGCAGTATGTGACTTACACATTGTACCATGCAGAGGTGGTTGACATAGTCCCTGACAATGACAAGCCATGTACCCTCTCCAGAATCCTCAGTACTGGAAATCTTAGTTTTCTTACTTGCAAATAGGAACTGCCATAGATAACTTCAAAACTTGTCTGTAGGAATGTAGTACACATCAGCTACCTACCACAACTTGTGACACTAGTCAGTAAGTCACCGTTGTATCAGTTATCACATGATTTGGGGTTGACAGTAAAGGACATCAGATTTCCCTGTTATCATAAACCATTTACTGCCATTTTCTCTTCTATAATTTTATTTTTGCTGAAATGGGATCTATGTGTAATTTTTAAAAAAAAAATTCCTGAACATGAATTAGGTTTGAAAGTTAAAACAAGATGTCTTTCATTTTAAAAATCTGGGAAGGAATAAATTCTAGATATAAAAGTAATCATGTTTAGCTTTCTTTATCTAATGATTCCCCAGGTCTATTTGACAAAGGAATACTGTGTGTGTTTCTGTGTCACATGCTTCTTAGAAATCTGCATATGAGACAATAAGAATGGCATGTGTTATATAGAATCCTTGTAGCTCACATCTAGTAAATATGCATAGAAAATAAGTGAATTTGTGCTTGGACGACTGATGTGCCCTTATATCAATCACACAGACAAGTAGTATCTCTTCTACCATCAACCTGTCCACATCTTGCCTATTAACTGTTGTAGATTTTCTATTAATTTTTCTTCCTTGGGATTACAGAACACAGTGCTGGTCAGCTGTCATTTGCATTCGGTTCTCCTCCAGCTCGTTCTGTGGGGTAATTGTCCTCTGGATAAGTCATGATAATCGTAGCTCCACACAATAGAGGAGCATGCTTGTCATTGATTTATTTTATCCTATTCGAACAAATCCTGGCATGGACTGGCAGAAATGTGCCAAAGTGGATTTCCACCTTTTTATCTTGTTCTTCTGTAGGCGTCATGCTCTCCTCTGAGCATCCAGGGACTTATTAGCCAAAATGATGCTCGAGACCCCTCATATCAACCGAGGAACAAAACAGTGAGGGAAATTACCCAATTTCTGCAGAACTCATAAACACCCAGAATGTAGGTCACACTCATTGCCTGATGAGCTGTGTTTGTCATGTTCTAGCAAAGCAGCTGCCACGAGTGGCCAAACTCCCGGAAAGCAGAGCAGCCCCCAAAAAGAGCAGCCATTTGGAAACACATTTTCATTGACAATTTGGGGAAGTTGGGCATTCACTTAAGAAAAAGCCATAATTCTGTGAGAAATGAGCAATTTATGCACATTATAATCAAATTTATTTTTATATCCAGCTACTCCTCCATGTGGGATAATTCAGTCTGGGAAATCATGCTAATTAGTTAGAAATCCATTATATTGTGAGCCTTGCAGCAGATGCAAATGCTGTTTCAAGTGTTCTCACCTCCACAGAGCATGCGCCTTTGTGAGCGTGGCCTCCCAAAATGGGCAGTTTGTGGTAGGCCAGGCTTTAAGGGGATATAAGGGCATACACTCTCACAAGCACTTGTTTTAGCACGTTTTATAAATACACACTCTGTTTTTTTAAAATACAAAGCGAATCCCATTTGCCAGACAAAAGATCCGAGTGCTGTAACTTTCGAGTCTAAAGTAATCATGATGCCCGTAACGACCAATGAGATACGGATATTTTTGAAACTCCACAGCAGTGGCAAAGATGAGCCATCCCTAGTGCAGGAGTAGAAATAGTGAGTTTCAGAGCCAAGCAGAGTTACTTCTGCGTCAACCCCTTACTGCTGGACACTGGAAACAGAGGGATTCACTGTGAATTTAAGCGAAAATTGGTATTTGCTTTTATATAAAAATTTCTCCAAAATTCTGATAAATTTCTTTAGGGTTATTGAAAATTATTCAAGTCCTGTTGAAAGGGAATGCTTGGGTCTAATCTTGTAAATTTTATCAAAGACTATCATAAACCACAGTTAGTGTTAAAGATAAATGGAGAAATTTAAAGTCTACCTACAAAAACCCATGGAATACAATATCTGTGATTCCTGTGGGCTTTGGTATCCAGGTGTTACTATGCTAGAAGGGTGATAGGACTCATATTTGACTCATTTTTTTAAAGCACACGTATAAAAGATATAAACATGGTCACCATCTAATCAGAAATGACAATGTAAGTTCCCATGAAATTCCTCCTTTCTTCTCATTTTCCAGCCAGTGAGGGATACCTTAACCACCTGGATGAGAAATGTAAACCAGACTCTAGATTAATCGCTGCTGGCTGCTGGCTCCACCTGCTATTTTTTCTAGTCTATCAGGAAATCTGGTTAACTCTTTACCCTAAACATCTTCAATGTCTGCCGTTAACCCTGTCTTCTGGATCTGTTTCACTGAGTTCTGTCCTTCCTCCTCTAGATTTTACTTCTTGGCTGGGCTCTGTGTCTCCCAGGATTTCATACACATGTTAATTCATAGAGACAGGATGGGACATCTGGAGAAAATGCAGTTTTAAACATTAACTTAAAACGCTTAGAATGTTCAAATGGCTCAAAGGAGTCTCAAAGCAACATGTACAGAGCTTGTGAAAGATTCTTGTCTGCTTTTCCCATCTTCTCCCTTTGCCACAGCTAAGATTGTGTTGTATTCTTAGGGTTTCCAGGATGGTCTGTAAGGAGTGCTGTATAGTCTCATTTTGATTTACGCAGTTTCTAATATACCTAATGTATCGATTCCATTCCTTCAGTTTTCAGTTAAAGTATCTGCCATCCTGGTGGTTTGTCCGTCACCTATCTCATGTCCCTGTTCATTTATCTTAGTATTGTCAGAAACAAGATCTGTATGACATGCTCTGTCTTCTTTGTTGTTCTTTTCCTGGAGTTTGGAATGAGTGGGTATTTAACTTTATTGAATAAAATGTATTTATTTTTGTGCAATAGCTAAATGAATCATGAAGACCTTTTTAATACATTGTACATTTAAATCATTTTCAGAACAGTAGTTTAGTCTGACCAGAATGCTCAAGAGTGTCAATGGGAAGCTTCAAAATAACAGAAAACATGGAATCTGTAAACATGTATTTAAAACACACCCTAAGGCAGGCATCAACTGTGTTGTTAGTGGGGTCTCCAGGCTAATCTATGGACACAATATGGAAGAAAAATACAAGCATCTCCTGCTTGACCTAGTTCTACAGATGTGTCTACCCTAACTACACAACCTTCAAAGCCAAATGCAAACAACAAACAGGCAAACAAAAACACCTCAACATTCCTAATGCAGTTCTTGAATTAAACCTTGCAGTGACCATCAGTTAATTCAGGGTTTTAATAATGAAACAACTGTGATTTGAAGTATCACACATGTCCCTTCTGATCCAGTTAAGACATGTATTGGAAGTTATTACCCCGTTCCATCTTCATAATCTTTGACCTTTGAGGATTTACCCAATCTGAACATCACAAAGAACCCCTCCTGCATGAGTTAATTAAGTCTTACAAAGCCCATTAGCTGTAAGTATTTGCTGGACTTGAGTCCAGGTTTCACTAGAGAGCATTGAAAGCTTGTGTGTTCTTGCTGACAGGCACTCAGGATGGTTCCTGGCTTAAAACAAAACAAAGGGAAACACTGTTGCCAGTGTGTGCCCACATTTTCTTCCCTAATTCCCACCAACGCTAGGTGACAAAGTGTTTCTGTTAATTCATCCAAAAATTGTGGATGGGTAAAACCAGTAGCCTGTGATTTGCACAGAATAAATAAATGATGCAGGCAATTACAATTCAGAGACAATATTTTATTAGAGAACAGTCAACATTGAAGCCCATAAAATTCTTTCTATAAGGGATTTTGTGAATAAGAAAGAACTATCGTATTTCAGGACTACAGGAAAAGGCTGCTTAGCTAGGCCCCTACCACCCCATGATAGTTTGTTTATTTGTGGAATGAACTCTAAATCCCTCTATTTCAGTACATTGGAAAGAGGTTCTTACTTCTTTGTAGACCATAGCCCAAAATGTTGTCCTTCCCTAGAGCAGTATATACTACAGCATGCAGTCAGGAATATGAGCACATTTCTGGGACTATCAACAGAGATAGATAGATAGATAGATAGATAGATAGATAGATAGATAGATAGATAGATAGATAGATAGATAGATAGATAGATATACAGACAGAGACAGATTGCCCTGGGTAGACAATAGCTTCCTGGAACCTAATGTAGAATGTGAACACTTTACAAATAAACCGTTTTATCTTTGAAATTATCATTAAGTTTAATGGATGTATTGAGGCTAAACACCTAAGGACAGAGAACTGAACACCTAAGGCAAAGCTGTTGGGTGAAGGAAGGAAAACGTAAATGAAATAAAATTTTAGCTTCTGAGATTTCGTACATTCTGAGATTTCTCCACTTCTGAAAATGCTGGGATTGTTTTTAGAATCATGGTAAAAGAGTTACCTACTCTGTTTCACACTGTTACCCAGGTGAAACAAAGCCATAGGTACGTATTTCCCATGAAATACAACATAGAATTTTTTTAATACTGTTGGGGAATTTTTTTATTGATTTTTATTGAGCTCTACATTTTTCTCTGCTCCCCTCCTCCCCTCCTTTTTCCCTGTCTCTCCCCTCCCCTTCAATCCTCTCCTAAGGTCCCCATGCTCCCAATTTACTCAAAAGATCTTGTATTTTTCTGGTACCCATGTAAGATCCTCATTGTTGTCTAGGATCTCTGGAATTGTGACTTGTGAGCTGGCTTTCTTTGCTTTACATTTAAAAAACACTTGTAAGTGAGCACATGTGATAATTGTCTTTCTGAGTCTGGGTTACCTCACTCAAAATGATATTTTCTAGCTCCCTCCATTCTCCTGCAAAATTCAAGGTGTCATTATTTTTTTCTGCTATATAATACTCCATTATGTAAATGTACCACGTTTTCCTTATCCATTCCTCCGTTGAAGGGCATGCAGGTTGTTTCTAGGTTCTGGCTATGACAAACAATGCTGCTATGAACATAGTTGAGCACATGTCCTTGTGGCACGATTGAGCATTTTTTGGATATATACCCAAAAGTGGTATTACTGGGTCTTGAAAAAGGTTGTTTTCTACTTTTCTGAGAAATTGCCAAATTGACATCCAAAGGGGTTATAACAGCTTGCACTCCCACCAGCAATGCAGAAGTGTTCCCTTTATCCCACAACCTCTCCAGCATAAGTTGTCATCAGTGTTTTTGATCTTGGCCGTTCTTATAGGTATAAGATGGAATCTCAGAGTTGTTTTGATTTGCATTTTCTAATGACTAAGGATGTTGAGCATTTCCTTAAGTGTCTTTCAGCCATTTTAGATTCCTCTGTTGAGAGTTTTCCGTTTAGGTCTGTATTCCATTTTTTTGTTGTTGTTGTTGTTCTTTTGATGACCAATTTCTTGAGTTCTTGGTATATTTTGGAGATCAGACCTCTCTCTGAAGTGGGATTAGTGAAGATCTTTTCCTATTCTGTAGGCTGTCATTTTGTCTTGTTGACCATGTCCTTTGCTTTACAAAAAGCTTTTAAGTTTCAGGAGGTCCCATTTATTAATTGTTTCTCTCTGTGTGTGTGCTACTGAGGTTATATTTAGGAAGTGGTCTCCTGTGCCAATGTGTTTCAGTGTAATTCCTACTTTCTCTTCTATAAGGTTCAGTGTGGCTGGCTTTATGTTGAGGTCTTTGATCCATTTGGACTTGAGTTTTGTGCATGGTGATATATATGGATCTTTTTTTCATTCTTTTACATGTTGACATACAATAATACAAGCACCATTTGTTAAATATGCTTTCCTTTTTCCATTTGATATTTTTTTGCTTCTTTTTCAAAAATCAGGTGTTCAAAGATGTGTGGATTAATATCTAAGTCTTCGATTCAGTTCCATTGGTCTTCCTGTCTGTTTTTATGCCAATATCAGGCTGTGTTCAATACTGTAGCTCTGTAGTAGAGTTTGTATTCAGAGATTATGATGCCTCCAGAAGTTCTTTTATTGTACAGGATTGTTTTGGCCATCCTGGGTTTTTGCTTTTTCCATATGAAGTTGAGTACCGGTTTTTTTTTTTTTGAGGTTTATGAAGAATTTTGCTGGACATTGCGTTGAATCTGTGGATTGCTTTTGGTAAGATTGCCATTTTTACTATTTAATTCTACCTACCTAAGAACAGGGGAGATCTTTCCACTTTCTGGCGTCTTCTTCAATTTCTTTCTTCAAAGATTTAAAGTTTTTAAGTAATAGTTGAATAGTTTATCATTCATTCATTCGTGTATTAACATATTTTCCATCTTGTCCTAGTATAAGGAGATCAACGATATGGAAAATGCTTTTGAAATATGTTTTGTCATCTAAATGTGAAATATGCCCTAATGGTACCTCTGAAAATAAAAAAAAAATAAAGTATATTTTGAGAGCCTGAGAAAATCAAATGAATTAATGCATTGTTTAAAACAACCATAGTACTTACTCTTAGTAAATAATTTGGGGTCTGAAAATTGTAGACATATCTGAATCTTCCCATGTGAGCTTTTTTTAATCTACCTGGGACTAAGAGATGATCACTTAAAAATTTGGGAACTAGATGATGGGGCTGGAAATAGGACTCTTTATCAAGGGTGATGATTAATAGATACTTAGATCATGTTATCAAAAATGGTTGGCCTCTGTCAAAAAGACAAAGAAAAAAGGGAATCAAAGAACCTTGAACTCCATGCCCATGCAGACAGGTCTAACAGTCTCAAAATGAGGCTTTCTTCCCATCGTTGTGGCCACATGTCCTTTCTGTCACCTCGGTCTAGTCCAAATGGCTCAAGTAGGAAGCTGACTATTAAAAACATGCACCATAATTTTAATACAAACTTACTTCCATGCAAAGGTGACAACTTGAAGAAAGAATAACGACAATAGTGTAGAAATGCAGATGTTCATAGACCTCAAAACTGTATCAGCAGCCACTTGAAAACTCAGCACATAAATTAAACATTACTAACCATCTTTTTTTTTTATTTTCTGTTAGTTTCCTCTTCTCTCCACTTTTTGTCCTTCAAGTTTCCTCTATTCTTTAGTAAATAGATTTTTTTTCGTCTTCTTAAAATGTAGGTAATGTGTCTGGAGAGATGGTTCAGATATTAAGAATACTGGATGCTTTTGCAGAGGACCTACATTTTATCCCAAGCAACAACATGGCTTCTAAAAATCATCTGTAACTCCATTTCCAGGGGACTTAATGTCAAATTCTAGCTTCTTCAGCCACAGGGCAGGCAAGGAGTACACAGACATACATGTAGATAAAGCTGCTATACACTTGTAAATTATAATCAAAAATTAAAAGTTTAAGATACAATAAAACCTAAGTATTGTTCCCCAACCTGAAATATTGGTCTTGGATTTATGTTTCAAATTGGTTGGACCTATTTTAAGCAAACAGATGTATAAATATATTAGTTTATAAATCAAATAAATTTTGAGATTTATTTTCATAATAAAAATATCCTTGCATCTGTAAAGGGGAGCCCGGGAATTCTTTTTTGTAGGGAAAGCTTCCTCAGCAAATATGCAACATAAGTGCCTTCTCAGTAATTCCTATACATCTCCTTAGAAAGACATCTGTTGTGTGAAATAAGATACACCTGCATGTCCAATTCTAAATGTCAGTGTCGTAAACACTTGCAAACTACTAATGAAAAGGAAAATATACTCCCAGCCATTCTATTCCAATATTTTATTCTTGTTATCAGAAGGATTTGAAATAAGATGCATTCTCTCCAGTCTCACTTCTCAAAGTCTCCCCCGTTGTTTTGACATGCAGGACAGCTTTCCAGGTCTGAGCTCCGGAGGAAACGCTTCCATAAGACTTGTGCTCACCACGACTATACATTATCATAAAACTATTATTCAAATGCCAGAACAAAGGTACCTAATCTTCAACAAAAGGCACAGAGTTAATTGCCATTTTTGACATCTTAAGGAACTAATCACGATTCTGTAAGGACCCAAGGAAGCATAGGTGGAATGTTTTTCAAAGTTTCCTTTCTAGTCTGGAAAGTAAGTTGCTGATTCTTCACTTTCAACTTGTAAGAAAATCTGCAAACTGAACACTTAGTACGTGCCTTAGAGTCTAAAGACTTATCTTGGAATATGAAATGGTTGGGAAAAAAAATAAAAAGTAATTACTTCATGTAGATAACTCCGTGGGATAATCCTAGGTGGTTGGTCTGGAGTTATGCTAAGATAGGAGAATTGGGCTCTGTTAGGGAAATTATAAAACAAATTTAAAAAGGAATCATAAGAGAGGGTATTTTAGAGTTTAAAAATAATGAGTTTGATCTGAACATAAAGTTTTAGAAGTTGTAACTTGAATCCTTGAGGGACAGATCAAGTCAATTGAAATTGCATATGATGGAGGAATGTGGGTTAAGACAGGAAAAGAATCCCGCGGTTCCTTTGGGACAGGAAGCACAGCATCCCTCAAGTTCCCTGACAATGCTTTACTTCTCCTTTGTCCTTTGAGTCTTCAGCTAGCTGTTTCTGAATGTCAGAATACTATTCCCCCTCCTCTGCCTCTTCTTCAGTTGTCTGTTTGAATGCCTAGGAATAGATTGCTGCCACCTGCCACCTCTAACTATGACTTCACTAGGATTCACAAGATAAGGCAAGGACACTCTCTATTTTTTTTTCTCAAGACTTTGCTCACCAAAAATTCTTTAAAATTCTTGTTTTACTAACTAATGTCATTATTTTAATATATCTTTTGTTGCAGACATTATACTTTTCATGTATATCACCATGTGCTTAATATCTGGTACTTAATGCATGGTATATGATGCCCCATTGGAACATAGAGGCTTTTGCATCTTAACCAGTTAGGTGATATTATAGGTCATTTAGTTAAACACCATGGCACATGCACACACACACAGACACACATACACACACAGATGCACACACACTCACATACACTCTTGAAGAGTTCCTCAAGGTTCACTGATCTTTGATCTCTGACCATCAATTTTGGGACACATTGTCAATAGCAGCCATTTGGTCACTGAAATAAAAATAAAAGAAAGCATCTTAAACAAATGGGGCTAGTAAAACTGGATGTTAACATGTAAAAGAATGCAAATAGATCCACATCCATCACCCTGCACAAAACTCAAGTCCAAATGGATAAAAGACCTCAAAATAAATCCAGTTATTCTGAGCCTGATAGATGAGAATGCGGGAAATATCCTTGAATGCATGAAGCATGGTTAATAAAACCTCAGGGTCAGAAATTGGGATTCAACCTGAAGATCTGAAAAGCAAAACAGCCAGCCACTGGCTCTTTCCTCGACTTCAGTCTGAAACTGGCGATCCTGCCTCTAGGAATCTCAGGAGACTGTGTTGAGAGCTGTCTCACCCCCCTCCCGTTTCATATTCCTCTCTAGGGCTGGAATTAAAGATGTGCACCACTGGGATTAAAAGGCATGCACTACCAAATTTCTATGAAAACTAGAGTGGCTATACCATTATCTGGTCTGTAAGGCTAGCCAGTGGGACTGGTTTAGTCTCAGCTCTTCAGGCAGTCTTTATTTGTTAAAATATGATTGAAATACCACTACAAATGTCTGGCACAGGAAACCACTTCCTGAACAGACCACCAATAGCACAGATACTAAGATCAACACCTAATAAATTGGACGTCATGAAACTGAAAATCTGCTGTAAGGCAAAGGACATAGTCAATATGACAAAACAGCAGCCTACAGGATAGGAAGAGCTCTTTACCAACTCCACATCTAACAGAGGACTGATCTCCAAATTATGTAAAGAAATCAAGAAACTAGACATTAAAAACCCAAATAATTCAATTAAAAATGGAGTACAGATCTAAACAGAGAATTCTCAACAGAAGAATCTCAAATGACTGAGAAAAACTTAAAGGAAATGTTCAACATCCTTAGCCATCAGGGAAATGTAAATCAAAATGACTAAGATTCCATCTTGTACATGTCAGAATGACTAAGATAAAATAAAACACAACTGGCAGCTTATGATGCAGAGGTGTGAAGCAAAAGAACACTCCTCCATTGCTGGTGAGAGAGCACACTTGTGCATCCACTTTGGGTGTATACCCAAAAGATGTTCAATCATACCACAAGGACACTTGCTCAATTGTATTCATAGCATCTTTATACAGAATAGTCATAACCTGGAAATAATCTAGATGTCCCTCAACTGAAGAGTGGACAAAGAAAATGTGGCACATACACAATGGAGTACTACTCAGCTGTTAAAAACAATGACACCATGGAACGCCAAGGCAAATGAATGGAACTAGGAAAAAAATCTTTCTGAGTGAGGTAACCCAGACCCAGAAAGACAAACATGGTATGTACTCGCTTATAAGTGGGTATTAGTGGCAAAGTACAGGACAACCATGCTACAGTCTACAGCCCCAGAAAGATTTGGTAGCAAGGGAACCCAAGGGGGACACTCAGATCTCCCTGGGAAGGGAAAATAGAAGAGAATCCATGGGTGGTCTGGGGCTGTTGGCACCAATCTATGAGTATAGCAGAATATCATTAGGCATCATGACACTAACATCTTCTTTTTATAAATTTTATGAATTTGGTTATATTCTAGGTCTCTGGGACATCCAGACTCTGGTTCCTCCAGCAGTGTCAGGGTGGGCTCACTTTCATGGCATGGGTCTAAGGATGGATTAGTTATTGGTTGGCCACTCCCACTGTCTCCGAGCCACCTTTACCCCCAGCAAGTCCCTTAGGTAGGACAGACTATAGGTCAAAGATTATGTGGCTGGAAGGCTTCATTCAGCAACTGGTGGAAAAGATGCAGAAAATCACAGTCAAACATCAGGCAGAACTTGGGGAATACTGCTGAAGAAAAGGAGGAAGGATTGTAGGTTCCAGACGGGTCAGTGACATCACAGGCAAAGACATGGAATCAACTAACCTGGGTTCATAGGAGCTCAGAGACTGAACCCACAACCAGGGAGCCTGCATGGACTTAGACCAACAACCAGGGAACCTGGACTTAGACCCTCTGCATATATCTTACAGTTGCTTCTTGGTCTTGTAGGGTTCCTAACAGCAGGAGCAAGAACTGACTCTCACTCTTTTACTGGCTTTGGGTTGCTGGGTTACTATGCTCAGCCTTAAAACAAGATAAGATGCTCAGTCTTACTGCAACTTGTTACGCCATGTTTTTTGTTGCTCATGGAGGACTTCCCTTTTCTGAATAGAAATGAAGGAGGAGTACACTGGGTAGGAGGAATGGGAAAAGAGTATATATAAAAATATATACATATAGAGAGGTGGTCTAAATGGGATTGACAAGTAACAAAGGGAGACAGAACCCCCAAGTGGACATTTTCTGTCACAAAATGAAGCCTCTATTTCTGGTAATGGGTTACATTTAATTGAGCTGTTGGCCAAAAAGACCCCAATAGGAAACCACAATTAACCCAGGCTATTGCCTAGGCTTTTAGTTGCTTCCACACACTGATCCTATGGTCCTATTGCTAAAGACAATATCCACTATATTTACTAAACATGGAGAAGTTGATCTGGTGCCTACCTAGAGTCTCCACTCCTACTGACTAGTGTTCACTGTGGTGGAAGGTACTCTGTACTTTACCAAAGGAGAAAGGTAAATACCAATCCAGCTACAAACACTTTAATGTATAATGGCGACCTGCTTACAAGATGCACTAGTACAATAATGGCACAAATCTTGTAGGATTGAACAAACTATATACGATTGGATTTAAGACCCCCTGGATGTTATGGAATCCATCTGCAACACTGCTGGCGTGGCCAAGATTGTGAGACTAGATCAGATGGAGACATAGGGAAAACCAAATACTACTGTTCTGCTAAAGGACTGTATCAATAAAGTGATTCCTGATCACATTCTGCTCATCATGATCTCTCATAGATCAGTGTCTTCCTTGGGCATCATCAGAGAGGCTTTCTTCTATAGTAAATAAGAACAAATCAAGAGACTTGCATTTGTACAATAGGCAGAGAATGACAGAACTTGGAATACTCAGTCCTTAATGAGCTGTCTCATCAAATCCCTCTCACCTCAGGGTTCAGGGAAACCTGCAGAACAGAAGGCAGAAGTATTATAAGAGCCAGAGAGAATGGGGAATACCTAGGAAACAAGGCATCTAAACACAACAGGACCAACAGACACTTGAGCTCCCAGAGATGGTAACAGCACGCAGAGAGCCTGCACAGGTCTTGGACAGATGTGCCAGTGCTGAGAAAAGAAGTGGAGGTAAGCTCACATCCCTAACTCAGACTCCATCTCCAACCAATAATTCCTTGCAAATAAAAAATTAGTTTTCTCCAATGGGAACTCACTGGGTATTCAAACCACACTTAATGACAGGTGCCATGCCTAGTAGTAGATAGACACCAAAGTAAAAACAAAAATAAAAACTTCATGGCGTTTTTTTAGAGGTTCTTTATCCTATAATCCTTCTTTCTTTCTTTCTTCCTTTCTTTCTTTCTTTCTTTCTTTCTTTCTTTCTTTCTTTTCTTTCTTTCTCTTTTTCTGTATTTTTGTCTGTATTTCTTTCTATCTGTTGGTCTTTCTACTGGTCCTTTCTGTTTTTTGTGTATATCTTACGTTTTCCAGTTTTCTGTTTTTAATGGGGTTTCTGTGTATATGAAACTCTGTGTCTCTGCATCTATAAGTATTTCTTGAGCTTTTTCTTTGACTCTTTTTCTTCTGTTTTGCCCTATACTGATTTGTTTCTACTTTATATTATTATTATTATCATTACTATTATTGCTAATTGTCATTATTATATATGTTTTTATTCTAATGAAAGAGAAAGTAAGAGTGTGGTTTTGACTGAATTTTCAGCCAGTCTAATACCCTACTTTTATTCTATAAGTTTTATTTTTTCCTATAGAGGGCACTAGCAACTCCACTCCCTTACATACTTCCAAATAAGAGCACACCAACTGGTTATCCACTACCAAATGGTCACCCTGAAGACATTTACATACAAGTAATAGCATATGAACTCAGAAGGATGTATTTATATGCTTAGAAATACATAAACACACACACACACACAATAGGTAACACAGGAACAGAGGGCACAAATTTGAAATCAGGTAAGAGGTGGAGGCTTCTTGGAGGGTTTAGAGGGAGAAAGGGGAAGTGAAAAAAATGACATATTTATATTATAATTTCAAAAAATAATATTTTAAAAATGTGAATAATAGTACTGTGAATACAAGTATAGCTATTCTACAAATTGTGAGATTAAGTATGTGTCTCCCTGGAATTTCAATATTATATCCATAGTGTGATTGTTTTATAAGAAAGGGTTAAAAGCATGATTGTTGATAGATAAGAGTGCAGTATTTATGTCCTAGGATATAATGCTTCAGTTATAAGGAACACAATTATGAAATTGGTATGGATTGTTTACAAGAACATAGAAGAAAATGATATAAAGCTTTAAAAGGTACATGAAAATGTAGTATGATACAATTCGTGTAAATTCTAGAGCCATACAAGTCATTACCCATCTCTTAAAATAACCACTTATTTGAAATATAGAGAATAACATATTATCAATTATTTATTTGCAGTATACAATTAATATTTTATAAGAATTCTCTCAGATGTTTTTTCTCTGCAAGATTTTTGTATTTAAATTCTTTTTTATACAGTACATATTGGTCATATTCTTTCCCTTCCCCTTGAGTCTCTGAGATCCTCCCTAGCTCCTCCCTCTCCCTCAATTTCAAGTGTTCTCTATCTCTCCCTAACAGAAACAAAAATCAAGATGAACAAATAAACCAAAAACCTGTTAGATAAGCAATGCTAAAACTAAACAAAACAAAAGGCCCCCCCATAACAAAAGCCAAAACCAAACAACAAAAACAAAAACAAACCAGAGCCCATTTTATTTTGACTCCTGGGCATGGGGTCTGCCCTGAAGGTTTAATATTAGGAAATTGAAAACTGATATATCTTAATAAATAAAGAAGGCAACCATGAAACACCTAATACACTGGAGAGAGTTTTATGGTGAACAGGTTTGGTAGCAGGACACAAACGGTAAAAGGTAACAAAAGCACAGCACAGTACGTGTACAAGCAGAGTTCATACATGAGCTGACATCATGTGTGCTCCCTGTATAGAGAGCTCAATTCTGTACACCTGATGTTCAGAAAGATGAGAAAGCAGCAAAGGCACTAAGCTGTGTGCCAATTAGCATGTGTGTGTGTGTGTGTGTGTGTGTGTGTGTGTGCGTGTAAACATACTTCATTGATTTACTCGAAGCTATGCCAATGCCTATATAAATTTCCCCTGAAGTTTCTTAAAGTCTTTTTTCCCTCTTCTTATGCCTTGAGGCTGGCATCAGACTCTTCATCTGGCATCTAGAAGAGCCAGGCCTCTGTCTTTCTGCTCTGCTTAGAACAGTGCCTGCCTTTGCAGGTTGGCTCAAGTCTTGTTCTTCCCTTGTAAAGTGATCTGCTCTGTCCACTGGGAAGCAGCATTCTGGACCCGGATCTTCCCATTCTCGATTTCATCTTCTTGGCCTTGGTCATTCATCCGCCTTATCAAAGCAGATGCCTTTGCCTTTCTTACTGCCTCTTTCATCCTTGTTGTCATCAGCTCCTACCTTGGTCTTCTGGAATTCAGGGTTGCACTGCTCTTAATAGCAACATGTTTTTCTGCTGGATCAAACCACACCCCATTTTTTCTCCCAGTAGAAATGTCTGTTGCTTGCAACGTCCTTTTTTTTTTTTCATTTTTATTTGTGCCATGCATACAAAGATCCTCATTTTCAAAACCATCAGACATTTCCTCCTGCTAGGTCAGCTTACCATTAACATTACCCATATTAAGACAGGGAGACTGAGAAATGAAATTTGAGATGACTCTAAAAGAAAACATAATTGTCTAATAAGACATTCCCACACAGACAGTGGGAGAGCATTTGAGTGAAGTAGTCAGGAAAGAAATTAGTGAGCTTTAGGGGGTTAGGGAAAGCTGTTAAAATTGGGCATTGACATATATCTTTGCAATAGGACTTATAAGTAATCCATAGTCATTTGCATTAATATAAATATACCTGTTTTCCTTTTTTTGACAACTGAAGTTGTTGTGTGTGATGATTTAAAGCACCGCAAATATGTTGGACTAAAAGGTTTATATAATTGTTGTACAAAGTTTAACTGGAATCCTCATGATGACAAAGCTCTTTCTCTGTGTTTTTCAAAATATTCTGTTTCAATTTGGTAGACATTATCCTTCTGTAGCCTTTGTTCATTTATTTACTGACGTTTTCACATATTTATTTCTATATTAGTTCCCCATTGCATCGCGAGTATATTCTGTCTAACGATGGGATCGTTATCTTTAAAGGTACGGTTTCCAGACAGTCGTTCAGTGCTCTAACTGCTCTTCCAGAGGATGCAGCTTCGTTTCCCAAGAGCCACATGGTGGCTCACAACTATTTGTAAATAGTTCCAGCGACTCCAACATCTTCTTTTGGCCTCCACAGGTACCAGGCAAGCAAATGGTCCATAGACAAATAGGTAGGCAGAAGGCACAAAATAAATGTAGAAGATACATTTTCTGTCACCCTCATCTCTTTTTGCTACTCTCACCCTTTTGAGCTGATTAGGGCTGATGTATTCATTGCACAATAACTTACATATTTTCCCTTTCTTACAAAATAGTTTTATTAGCTATGTTAATGTTATAGAATGGAGGGGAAAGAGCACATAGCCATTAGGAAGCTGTTTATATTCACTGGAAAAAGAATATGTGACCTATCACTTCCATACAGAAATACAGTTTGCTGACAGGCATTACCCTTATTTTCAGAATTTTCTTAACGGCTATTAGTGGGGAACATAATCAAATAAAATATTTTTTAAAAAGTCCTTATTTTCCACTTCAGTGTTTATTTCTGGCTTCTTGGGATTTTTTTTTTTTTGATGCAGACTAAATAATTAAGGAAACAGTCTGAAATTGATAGAAAACCATGGTTCATTTTTTTAAATTCCCTTTTAGAAGAAAGTACAACAAAATAAATGTTATGAACTGTCCTTGAAGTCATAAAGGATGCAATAACCAAATCCAGTGGCCAATTTTGTTGTTGTTGTTGCATATTGAATTTGATTTCCTGGATGAGGGTACTTCACACTTGGTTTCTTTCTTTTCTTTTCTTTTCTTTTTTTTTTTTTTTTGCCTTAGCTGGTTTATTTTGTTTCATAGTGGACAAGCTGTATGCTCTGCGTATTCCTCCTCTCCTTCCTGGGATACCTCTCCTTTCTCTTTTCTTTTTGATAATTTTTTGTTGGATCCTTTACTATTTTATTATTATTATTAATTTTACATACTAGCTTTAGTTCCCCCTCCTCCCCTTCCCCTCACCCACTCCTCAGAAAGGGGAAGGTCTCCCACGGGGAGGCCACGTCACACTTGTATTCATTCCTCTATACATTCATTCACTCACCCATTAGCTCATCCTTTGGGCATTTGCTCATTTTAGTATAAATTTTTAATTTCTTTGAGAATTTCCTACATGGCTACCCTAACATCATTTCCATCCTCCTTCCTCCATCTCTTCTCCAAATGCTCCAGCATCTCTTCTCTCTTTCTCTCTCTCTCTCTCTAATTTATATATATATCGTGTTGGTAAAATCACATCTTAGATTTTTTTGTTTATAGTTGTGTAAAATATAATGTACATTATACTGTATTTTGCATATATTATATACACATACCCAAATAAGAAAAAGTAATAAGAAAAATAAAAGGTCGGGATATTTAAAATACAAAGTATATAATCATGTTCCTATCATGTAATAGAAAGCATGGAAAAGTAAACTACAACCAGAGCTCTGTGGCAATACAGAGATCCCCATGTGTTCTGTAGGGTGCAAGCAACCAACTGTAGGAAAGTACTTCAGAAAGCCAAATATTAGCTAAATAAAGAAAATAAAGTGTGTTGTAGTGAACACTGCATAAAAACAGAGAACAATGAGCTCTTTATCAATATTTTTTTCCAGAAAAATAGAAAAAGCATTTGGTTCAGATAAGGACAAGTAAGTTTCAGCCGGGCAGTGGTGGCACACGCCTTTAATCCCAGCACTCTGGAGGCAGAGGCAGGTGGATCTCTGTGAGTTCGAGACCAGCCTGGTCTACAGAGCTAGTTCCAGGACAGGCTCCAAAACCACAGAGAAACCCTGTCTCGAAAAACCAAAAAAAAAAAAAAAGTAAGTTTCAGAAGGATTTGAGCATGGAATGAATTATTCATTCCTTCATTCCTTCCTTCCGAAGACAGTAAATGAACAACCACTAAGCCGGGGATTGTTTTTAAGGCCCAGATTGAGAGTCATGAATGAACAGTCCAGATCTTTCTTTTACCAGATTCCATTCTGATTGCAGGAGATATGCGGAAACCAAGAAAACAAACACAAAATCAGCGTCTGTCACTCATTGTGCTGGCTAATTTTATGTCAAATTGACACAGGCTAGAGTCATCTGAGAGAACTGTTTGAAAAAACGCCTCTGTAAGAATACACTATAGGCAAACCTGTAGGGCATTTTTTTAATTAGTGATTGATGTGGGAGGGCTCAGCCCATTGTGGGTGTGGCCATCTCTTGAGTTGCATTCTATAAGAGAGCAGGCAGAGCAAGCAAGCCATGATGAGCAAACCTGTGAGCAGCACTCCTTCATGGTCTGCGCATTAGCCGCTGCCTCCCTGCCTCCAGGTTTCTGATTTATTTGAGCTCCTGTTCTGACTTCCTTCAGTAGCAAACAGTTGATGCGGAAGCATAAGCCAAATAAACCCCTTCCTTTTCAACCTGCTCTTGTTCATAGAGTTTTATCACAGCAATAGTAACTTTGATACTGTGACAAACCTGTCCATGTTGATTTTGGACGAACTGTAGAAGGACTTTGGAACTGTGGGCCAGAAAAGCCATTGGGCATTCAAAGTCTGGTGAACTCTCTGTGAGAGAGTGTTGAAAGAAATACAGACAATGGAGGCCTGGCTTGGGAAGTTGTTGAGCAGAATTTGAAAGTTACTTAGAGACTATTAGGGGCGATGCATATTTATTATTATAAATTAAGATTCTGTAATTCTGGTCAGTTGGAGATGAAGAGTCAGCCTTGATTCACAGGAAACAAGCACCGTACCATCAAAATAAGATCTTTGCTTTTCTGGGACAATTGATGCTGGTTACCTGGAGCTCAGAAGTTAGCAGGGACTAAGAAGAGACCTGTATGGTTGAGGTGAAATCTTCTGGGAAGTGTTTTTCTGAGAATCAGGGCACTAGAGCTGTGTTCCAGAGGCAGCCATGGTGGCTGGTACTTCATCAGCTGGCAGCTGGACTTGATCGTAGAAAAGTCACTCAGGCAGTACTGGTTTTGATGATGTGAACAAGTCATGAAAAACAGCCGAGGCTTGCCAAGGTAAGATTAGAGATGGTGCAGCCTAAGTAGCAGTTGAGACCCCAGAATGGAAGAGGTCATGCAGAGAAGTTGAGGCTTGCCACCATAAAGAGAGCCCAGGGAGAGGCTGTTGGTGAAAGAGAAGCCCAGTTGCCACAGAAGACCCCAGCATTTTGGAGAAGGTGGTACCGTGGAATGACTGCCAAGAACAGCAGCAGTAGAGTGGACCCAGCTGGAGCCTAGAAGACAAGCTGTGTGCTGCAAAAGGCGGAGCCCAAGAAGTGACACAAGCCACTCAGAGGTGCCCCGAAAATCCTGAGTAAATCCCAGTTGGACATTGAGTTATTTGCATTATCGGAGTTTGGTTTTGCTTTGTTCAGTTTATGACTGTGCCCTGGTCTTTCCCTTTTGAAGTAAGAAAACATTCCACTTAGTTATATAGACGACTAACGTTGAGAGATTTTGAACTTTTCCCATGAGATTTTAGATTTTATTTATTTATTTACTTTGAGATTTTAGATATTAAACAAGACTGTGGGTTTTTAAAGAGAATGATCTTTAAAAATGTTTGAATTGGTAAAAGCTGAGGACTTTTAAGTTTGTAATACAGTTTACATTTGTGATATTTAATAACCTGAGATCTTGGGGATGAACCAAAAGAGGAATGGTTATGTATTAATCAGTGAAGTATTTGTGTATCAAGTTGACAAAGTGTTTACTGTACTGACTAATTTTATGTCAACTTTATACAGTCTAGGTTTATAGAGAGGAGATAATTTCAAAGAACCCCAACTGATAAATGCCTGTATAATACCAGACACTTGGCAAGCTTGTAGATTATTTTCCTAATTAGTGATTGATGTGGGAGGGCCCAGTGTATTGTGGGCCACTCCTTGACTGGTGGTTCTGGGTTCTATAAGAAAGCAGACTGAGCAGGTCATGAGGAGCAAGCCAGTAGCCGCACCCCTCTGTGGCCTCTGCATTTGCTCCTGCCTCCAGGTTCCTATCGTTTGAGTTCCTGTCCTGACTTCCTTCAGTGATGAACAGTGATGTGAAAGCAGAAGCCAAATATCATCTCCCCTCCTCAACTTGCTTTTGGTTATTGTGTTTCAATATATAGCAATAGTAACCCTAACAAGACCACTTCTGTAAAAATAGTTTTATCAAAGAGCAAGCTGAAATGATCTGGGGAAACCTTCCTAGGAAGTGAAAATGAAAACCGAATCTCAGTGGCTGAACGATACAGACCTATGTATATATTCAGGAGTTTCACGCTGAGGAGACCATATGCGTAAGAGCTTTTGTTTCAATTCTACGTAGCATATTCTATCTGCAGGGAGGTGGTCCTTCTTATTCTACTTTCCCAACTGATATTAACAGAGACAAGAAAGAGAAGGTACCATTAGGTCGGATGTGCATTGCTTGTAAAATCTAGTAATGGGCTCAGATTTATTTGAGCCTATTCAAGAAAGTATATAGACTTTAATCAGAGATTGGTGATAAGTCTAGTTTATATTTTATGACCTCATTTTATTTTCTTTGTGGCTGGAATAGCTAAATTAGAGGTAACAATTAGGTGAAAATAGAAAAATAGTAAAGCACTATCATTTTAATTTGGGTGTGCAGAAGCTATTAAGTTATTTGTTGATACATCTTTTGGACTCTGCTTGTTTTCTATAATACAGAGTCAAAAATCCCTTTAAAGAATGTGCATGGCCACCGAAGGCTGGGTATGCACTGCTGTGATACAGCTCTGGGGGCTGATGGTGAGATCCTGATAATGTTGCAGAAGCAGGAACAAAGATGGGCTGAATGAGAGGGTACCATGCAGGACACAGTGGCCAGAAAACTACACAGATAACCTTTGTGATCTGTCCCAAATATCACATCATACGAATCTACTAAAGCCCTTCAAACACTTTCCACTAGTTTTGACTTTGAGAGGGTAGGTTTGATGGACTTACATTCTGCAAGGCTGAGGAGAGCAAGGGATCTGAAATATTTTGAATGCTTAAGAAGCAGTGTTGTTTTTTTCTTCCCCTCACTTTGACCCTGATAGTTAAGTCCTGAAGTAGAAGGAATCTACTTTTAGACTCCTTAGGAAAAAGTACCTAATACACTAACTCTGCTTCAGGAATCAAGTCTAAGATGAGCACCCCTGAGGCTATGCTAGTCTAATACCTTTAATGCCTTTGATTTCAGCTTTTGTTTCTTCTTACTTAAAAAATAAATTTAGGTCTGGAGAGATGGCTCAGCAGTTACATGAAGTTTCCCCCTGAGAAGTAGAGCTTGCCTTCATGGAGAAGGAAGGATAAATGGAGCATGAAAGGAGAACTGGTCATTTTAGCTGACATCGGTAGAATTTCAAGGTGTTGAGAGTCTGAAATCATGTCCATTCTTTTTCTTTTTGTTTCATGCCCATTCTTTACTTGAGACATTCAACTCAAATCATCATGGCCAAATTAATTAAAACAAGGTTATTTTTGTTGTTTCTTTTTTTATGTACGTGGTCTGCCTTTCCCTAAAGTGGGTTGAAGAGGTCAGTATTGGATGTGAGGGGACATGCTTGTGCCATTCAGGGGTAGGGGGTTTCCAAATGGAGGATTTGCTGGGCAAAATAAGCAGGGTTCCAGGGGCAGAACCTAAGCAGAACAAGTTAGTCCTTACAACCTCCTGAAACAAAGACAAGGTTGCAAGGTGAGCATAACAACAGGCAGTCCTCACAAGGTAGCCGTAACAACCCATTTGAAACAAAGGTAGGATTGCCAGATGGTTATTAACTTTTAAAACTAAGATGATAGCCAATCCCTGGAACAGGCAGTACAGAACCATTGTAGTTAAGGTTACAGCTGGGGCATAGCCAAATCCTTGCGAAACAGAGATTGAATTATAAACAGGAATGAACCTCATTTTGTCTTTTCTGTAAGATGGCTTCCAAGCCTAAGATGGAAGCAGACTGAGTTTTTCCCTCCCCTCTGGCACTTGCACAGAAGATGGGAAATGTCAGTTCTAAATTCATTTTGCAGACGTGATAGAGTTGGTGTCTTTGTACATTTCTGCTCACAGATTGGGACAAGGAAGCTGAGTGGCTCAAGGGCTATACAGAATTTGGCTTCTGCCACAGACCTGGCACTGTCCATTCTCTTGAAGGCCTGATATTAAAGGTTGCCACTGGTTGTGTTTGAGAACTTAGCTGCTTAAGTAGTACCCTGTGTTGATATCAAACTCCCTCTAAATGATCAGTGTGGTCCACGGTGCAGAGCTTGTGTGAGCCAGTTCTTCACATTGATAACTTGCTCTACTTTTGAGCAACTAGAATTTTGGCACATGACAGATAAAAGTTCTCATGTAACTAACTTTCATAGAAACACAGGCAACATTCATCCCTGAGACATAGTATTTAACACTTGCTATTACCACTGAATGCTGGGTGATGAAACCCTGTGAGAGACCAACCAGGAGAGGACTGTTTAAAGCCTGAGCCTGACTTCCTTAAGACATCACCTCAGAGAGCCCTCCACAAGGCTGTCTTTTGCTTTGTATTTATTTTTGTTGTAATAAATCTTAGCTTCGAGTACAATTAGAGGCAATTCCAATAAGTTCTGTTGAGTCAAGAGGCCTAGATCGTATTGGAGATCTGTGCTATGAACTCCTTCTGTTCATTTAAAACAGCATTATTTGTTTTATTTTTTTTAACATCATTGTCCATTTCCAAGAGTATAGTTTACCCTGACAAAATGAGCAGGGGTAGCAGGTAGGTTTGCAAAAACTGGTGTCTTATTTAGATGTTTCCAAAATTTCTGAACTCTTTTATATTTCTGTTCAATTTTCCTATCTCACTTGAGGCACACATTGTCTTTTATGGTAGCCTGTAACTGACATTAAAGAAGTGTGTAATACTTAACACACAGTGTGGGGTGGGGAGAAGGAGAGAGAGAGAGAGAGAGAGAGAGAGAGAGAGAGAGAGAGAGAGAGAGAGAGAGAGAGGAGAGAGAGAGAGAATCTTATTTTTATAGTTTTTCAGCTCAGTTTGACTTGAAATGGGGATGCTGGCTGTCCTAAAGTATGAGGCCAGACTTGTTTACTAGAGAAGTTTATGTCTGATGACAATGACCTCTTAAACCTCTGGTACTTTCAGTTGGTTTGAATGTGAATTACAGAGTTGCAGCACCCTATGGGGGCCAGAAGACACACACAGAAATGACAGGCTAAAGACACCCAGCCTTACATATCTACATAGGTCCCACAAATATCAAAGCTCATACAAATCTAGAATCTCATTCTTCAAAAAGATGCCACTCAGAACAGAAGTTGTGATATAAGACCCTAGGTCAGTTGTTCTCAATGTCTGGGTCATGACCCTGACAGGAGTCATATCAGATACCATTATGATTCATAAAAGTAGTAATATTAGTTATGAAGTAGCAATGAAATAATTTTATAGTTGGGGACATCACAACCTGAGGGACTGTATTAAAGGGTTACAACATTAGGAAGGTTGGGAACTACTGCCCTAGGCCAAAGCTTTTAGCTCCTCTCTCTACTCTAGATTGACAGGTCTCTTCTGTCATTGGTAGTATTGTCTTTGTACTATAGATATGATTTAGACATGACAGGAGGATTCAGCAGGATTCTATATATTCAGCTGGGGAAGGAGTTAATGTGTGGAGATTAGAGGCTTTCCTGAAACTGGTGATGATGGGAGAGTCTTTATGAAACTCTGGATGATATTTCCTTGTTCTTGTCCATCAATATAAAGATACCACATCCCATCTCAGAGTGACTCAGTTTACCTAATGTCAAGTGTGTTTGCTGCCTGGACCATGATACACAGAATAGCACCTACCTCAACATAAACGGGTTTTGTTGCCTGTGAGTCTGGTTGCCCCATGCAAATCCATCTGTTCCTACTACCATGCGAGACTTGTTTATTTATGCAAGTCCATTGAGTTAACCAAAAGGAGTGTAAGTACATATAAACTATATATGTACACATTATAGCTATATGTGTATATATGCACTTGGCGATATGATGCACTGTATTATATTTAAAATAAACCATGAAAGCTCATCAAGTTATAAAATTCCATCTCATTACAAAAAGGAAATAACTTTGGCTTTGAAAGAAATGAGAACATTCACCCACAAGCGATCTTCCATGATCTGTTTAGAAGTCTTATCAGTAGTTCTGACAATTGTGTAAAATGATATCTCTGCGTACGCCCTGAAACAACAATAGGGATAATTATTTTTTTCTTCCATTAGTTCCTGTAATGAGCAGCTTTCTCTGGAAACCAAAGAGTATATTAAATTCCGCACTGGCCTGGAATTTTAAGAAGCTAAATATGACTTCATTTATACAAAAAAGTCTTTAATTTCACTTGTGATAAAAACAGAATCAAGGGGTATAATAGCTCTGAACTTGGTTAGGTAATCAAGACTATTAAATTTGTTTTGTCTAGGTTCTTTTGAGATTAAAATTTCTTGCTTATTTAAAATATTTCTTGTTTAATTATTTGCATAAAATAGAAGTCATGGCTGGGTATGCTACACCGCGGTATATTTTGCTAGCATCCCCGTAGTTTACTTAGCTTATCCTTAATGCCTCATTACAAATCTCATCAAGACTAATTTATTGGGTGTCTTGATAGATTTATTTTCGTAAATATGATGAATTGCAAAAGCATTTCAATATTCTAGTTCTTTTCAATTGTATTTAATAAGTTAACACCCAAAATTTCTTTCTTTGTGGGATCTTGTTTAGGCAGAGCAATTCTTGATACAGAAATTCACTTATCCTGGTGGGGGGACCAGAGTTGATTTTTGTCACATACTCCACACTTTTTCCCTTTGGTTTCTTTTATACAAATACCAATTATATATAGACAGCTGTGTCTGGAAAGGACTATTAAGAGTCTATTTAGTGAAATGCTTCCTCATGACCTCCTTTATATTTGAGAATTGATGCCAACTAATCCTTTTGTGGTAGGAAGCTATAATGGGATAGAGTCACATTTAAATTAGTAAGTCAGTTTCGACACACTGAACCTCTCCTATTTTAATTCCAGAATAACAGCAATGAGTTTGAGGCTGATCATCTTTGAGGAAAAGGGAACTACACTGTGAATAAGAAAGAACAGGATGGTTGGTACCCTGTTTCATAAGACTTGGACTGCACATTGCACATCACAAAGCATTTTCACAGGTATCAAGTGCTTGCCAGTGGTAGCCGGTGGTAGCATGCTGAACAACAACTGTCCAGAGCCTCAATATTTTCTGTCTTATTAGTTTTGACAAATGTTGCATGGTAAAGCTAAAGAAGCCCAAATTTTTAATAAATCCAATTGTCATTGACTATGGGAGAGCTGGTTTTGGAGAGAGATGACATTTATGATACCTTTACCAAACAACATGAAAACCTTTAAACTTCAAATCCAAAGTATGACCTTTGAGCAATGTTCTATTTCCTTAATAATGTGTTTAAATGTCAGTAAAATCATTCTGATAGAGAATCTTTGGAAAACTCTATCACAACAATCAAATAGTCAAGTAATCCTACCAAAGGCAAGAAAAAGAAAATAGAAATAAGGTATAAATAAAGGGAAGAAAAAAAGACAGGGAGGACAATACAGGATCAAAGGGCAGGAATAGTATAATCTTTAAGAAGTCCATAGGTTTGGTTATCAATATTTGTGCAAAAATGTTCCCATATCTTTATGAATATGAACCACAAACACTACAAGTGAGACCATTGGAGTAACCATCCATAAAAAATTATGGTGTGAAAAGCCATATATTTGTTAGCTGTGGGCTCACCAACTTTTAGTCATAGATTATCAGAAAGGGCTAGTTCTGGAAGGTAGAAGGATACAGGTGATTGATTGACAGGTACCAGCTTAATGTCTTTAATGTCGTGGTTAATATTTGTTACTACGTTCTTGAGCTGTTCTACCTCTTCTAAACTTATATAATTATGAAGTTATAGTGCCCGACTCATGACAGTCCTTAGGCAGAGAAGGGTCTACATCTTTTCTAACTGACTCATGTGATGCTTTCCACAACAGCAGTCACGCTCTGTGTCTGAAGAGCTCAGGCTCTCTCATCCTACCCTCAAGGAGTGAGCCTGACTCACTCGCTCCTCAGCCAATGTTAGTTTTATAAAGTTAGTTAACATGGTTTCTCACTCAAGGAAAGCACCAGATGGCAGATGGGGATACGTTTTGTTCTGTATTATGAAGTAGAAGGCAGAAGTACTGCTTTTTATCACTTAAAAGGTGAGCTAAGCTTTCAAGATATGTGAAACAAAGTGTATGTATAATATGTGAATTTTAGTCTAGCATGTAGGTCTAAGATAATAGTCAAGAGGAGAAAACGGTATGCCATCTAAAGTTTAAACTCTTAGTATTTGTGATTAGCTATTTTTTTCAAGACAGAACCATTGAGAGGACTGAGGTGGGTAGTAGGACTTTTTTAAAATAATTCTGAACAATAAATAGCTTTAGGTAACTTAAGGTACAAACAAAGTGGATAGAGTAGTTGGACTCTTTTTTTCCAGGCTCTATTATTATTATAATTTGCCTTAGGTAGTGATATTTTTCTTTATTCTCAGACTTTCTGTTGAAATTCTAAGACTGCACCTAAGAGTTTAGTTAATTTTATTCCTATTTTCACTCCCTCATAGACGTTCAGAGAGTACCATGACAACAGAAATTAAAATGCCACCTGTATGAAGTCAAGGATTAGTAAGACATAGATGCATAGAACAGAGAGGATGCTGAACAGGTGAAATTGAGATAAGAAGAATCGGAGAGGAAGCTTTTTGTAGAACAAAGTGAGCATAAAGCCAGAGTGGCTAAGAACCTGGCAAAAATAACTCGGGTCAGGTGGAGTTCCAGAACTCGGCACTGGCAGGGTCTGTTGGTCAACTCGATGATAACTGGTATAACAGGGAGGGAGTCAATCCATGCCAAGTTAAGCATGGAATGCAATAGTGCTTACTAAAAAAGTACTTACTATAACAGGGTAGACTTCAGGGGCCAAGCCCACTGGGGAATTGCAAAGTTCACAAGTAGTGAGAAGGGGAGGATGAGGGGAACTTGGGGGAATGGGATGGTTGGGATAAAGGAAGGATGGACACGGCATCAGGGAAGTATATATCTTAATTAAGGGAGCCATCTTAGAGTTGGCAAGAGACTTGACCCTAGAGGGGCTACCAGGTGTCCAGGGAGATGTCCCCAGTTAGTTCCTTGTGCAGCTGAGGAGAGGGAACCTGAAAAGGCCCTATCGTATAGCCATACTGATGAATAGCTTGCATATCACCATAGAACCTTCATCTGGCGATGGATGGAGATAGAGACAGAGACCCACATTGGAGCACTGGACTGAGCTCCCAAGGTGTAAATGAGGAGCAGAAGGAGAGAAAACATGAGCAAGGAAGTCAGGACCGGGAGGGGTGCACCCACCCACTGTGACAGTGGGGCTGATCTATTGGGAGCTCACCAAGGCCAGTTGGACTGGGACTGAAAAAGCATGGGATAAAACCGGACTCTCTGAACATGGCGAACAATGAGGGCTGATGAGAAGCCAAGGACAATGGCACTGGGTTTTGATCCTACTGCATGTACTGGCTTTGTGGGAGCCTAGCCTGTTTGGATGTTCACCTTCCTAAACATGGACGGAGAGGGGAGGACCTAGGACTTCCCACAGGGCAGGGAACCCTGACTGCCCATTGGACTGGAGAGGGAGGGGGAGAGGAGTGAGGGGAGGAGGAGAGGAGTGGGAGAAGGAAGAGGGAAATGGGAGGCTGGGAGGAGGCGGATTTTTTTTCAAAAAAAAAAATTAAAGGAGAAAGATAATATGAGTGATGAATTTAATTCTGTGACAGTAACATCTGATTTGACTTATTTATAGGAATAAACAAAAATCTAAGGTTAGAATGTACTCCCCAAAATTTACATTTGGAAACTTAACCCATTATGCAACAGCATTGGGAGGTGGTAGCTCCTGCCCTCCAGAATGCATTAATGTCTCTATTGCCGGAGAAGTTTGCCTGTGAAAGTGGGTATACTAGCAACTTTAGTCCCTCTTCCGGGCACCTTTGCTCCCTTTTGCCCCTCTACTTTTCACCATGAGATGAGAAAGGTATGAAGGTGTTTTTTGTTTGTTGTTGTTGTTGTTGTTGTGCCATGCTCTTGCAAGTCCCAATTTCCAGAATCATGATCAGGTAAATTCATTTTGTTTCATAAATTGCCCAGGCTTGGGTATTCTGTTTGAACTGCAGAAAATGGAACCAGGTCAGAGAAAACCTTATAACATGGCAGCTTTCTAAGTTAGCCATAGTGAAGATCATTTCTGTATGGCCTCATTATAGCTAGAGCTAAAGTGACTTGCAGGTCCCGCTAGAAAGAGACAAAATATGCAATTGTAGCCTAGGCAAGTGGTCCATGCATACACATGAAACCCAATTTTACTCTGTCAATTTTCCATATATTTTAGCACTATCTTAATTTATAATGATTCATCTATGATCTCCCTCCTCCACATTATTTTTGTTTAAAATATATAGTTTGCTGCTTAAGGTTAGTCTTGCACTGAACCCTAAATGTTTAGCATTCTACACTTAAAAGTGTGTTGGTGAGACCTAGGCTGTGTCTTAGAGTACTTGAGTATGTTAAGAATTTTGCAGAAACTGCTATGGTATTTTGTAAAGGTGTAATTGGCTAATAAATGTAAGATAAGTAGTTAGATTTTAAGTAACTAGAGTTTTTGCTTTTCTCCTTTGTTGTTGTTATTTTTTTCCTGCATTCTACCTTCCCCTTAATCAGATCCAACAAAGTGTTGAACCAATGAACCTATAGTCTCCCATTTAATGATCTGTAGAGAAAATAATACCTTCAATACTCTTCCAAAAATCTACTGAATCAGCCACATCAGCCCTTCTCCTTACTTTGTTTTACTTACCTTAATCAACAAAAGACCAATGCCTCATCTCTTTCAATTGTACTTAGAGTACAGAAGTATTTAAAAAAAATAGAATGAGCAAGATTGACCCAAGAAAAGTGTTTTTAGTAGACAAACATATAGCTATTTTTAAAGAGAATGTTAGATCATATTTTGACTTAATTTTTATATGTTCTGTTTAGTCTACAGTAGGTGTGAGAGATATCTTGTATACATGTGAAATATAATTTCATCTTTATATGATCCAAATAATGCTGATGTTTGTATTCTGAGGTAAGACCTGATTAAAAAAAATGATTACTGATGGTCTAAGGTCAAGGTCATGTGTTGAAAAGAACTAGGTATCTAAAGCTGATTTATTTTCTATGACATACATTCCTTGACAGCTTTGACATACAACTAGATTAGGCATTAAACTGACTTAGGTTTTATGCTGAATTTGGAGATAGAGAAATTAAAAGGAAGAAACTCATTACATGGTTTGTTATTGGGAGGTTTTCATGATGCAGAAAAGGAAAGAGAACTGAGAATTACTGGAGACCAGCATCATTATGTTGAGAATGACGGTATGTATAGTGGAGTCGAGGAAATTGTTTGCTTAGTATGTTTGATGGTGTGGAGGTAGGACTTACTACTTACACCAGTAAGGGGGTCATGAAAACACAGTCTTGTAGTGTGAATTCCACTGGCATCATGAGCTTGGCCCACCAATCTGTGTAAGATAAGAATTTCATCCATAACTATGGGTAAAAAAAGCTTGCTTTGGTCTCATGATAGCAAGATAATGAGTAGTAAGGTTAAGCAGTAAGGCAAGATAAAGCTAAGTAAGGCTGAGATCTGCCAAAGTCCTGGTCATAGGTAGAATCTCAATTTCTAGGGATGAATGTAGTCTGAACCAATATTGATAAATGGGAAAATGACAAGAGTAGTCACAGAGCCTCTAAAAATATCAGACTTCCAGATATTACCCTTATCTTGCAGCTAGTGGCCTGATCCTAATATACAATATAGCCTTACACAGTCTACTTATGGGAGAGAAAAATACGAGTTTGAATTATTTTTGTTTCACAGAACCAGTCAATTTGGTTTAATAATTATATACATATGTATATATATATGCACGGATATATTTCTTGGTTGTGTTTTATTAATAACAAGATGTGAATAACCTAACTTTCATACCTGATATTTACTTGTGTTTTGTCCCTAATTTTTCTCTTTGTGAAAAGTAGATGAGGCTGGGGATGATGTTTTCTTTTAGAGCATTTTGATGGGCTAGGATTGTCACATGCTGAGGATCTTCATGCATTCGCCATTGATTATTAGATACTATGAAGTAGACACAATGGAATCATGGAGAACTGTTCCTCAATGAGATCACAGTAGTAGTGAAAGAAAGGAGAATAACATGAGGACAACAAAATATTTGTGGCACTAAGGTCGTAATCCTCATCCCTATCAAACTCTTGGCTATAAGGGATGCTGAGTAACTCTGAATAACTCTAGCATACCTAACTTTTCTCATTCCTCTTGATTGAACATATATTACTTTAAAAAAAACTTAGAATTGTATATGGGTTGTGATTATGACAATGGGGAAATACATGGGAGCAGGTATATGGCATTTATAGTTTAAGTATTGGAAAGTCTGATGAAAGTTTACATTATAGTGCCTTCTACAAATGAAGAGCATTTTACTCCAACATTTACTCTGCTCTTCAAAGAGATCTCCAAGTGTGAGTAATATCTGATGGTGATTATATAGGATTAGAAAGCACATGTGCTAGCAAGTCGTTTCATTTTACAGATAAACTGACTGAAGTGCAGATACAGGAGGAAGCATTAAACTCTTGTCTTTCAGACCTCACTACCAGTGTCCTTCCCAGAAGCCAGTGCTCCCCCTCAAATTTGCATTCTTGAACACGTGCTTCTGCTTCCATCCAATGCACATTCATGGATCCTTGCTCAACCATCCAATTATCCAATCTTTTCCTCTACTCAAGATAAAGACATGCTGGCAGAGGCTCTGAGAGGCTGCCCAGTGCCCATGTCAGTCATAGTACAGTAATGCCAGGTGCCTCAAACCTGCAAGTGACAATCTTTAATACAGAACCTTTCAGTCCCACCAGGGAAATGGTGCGTTAACGATGCAAACACGAATGACAGCCTGAAATTAAGGTTAACACTGAGTATATATTACAATAAGTCAGGGCTTTACACATCTTCATTTATCTGATGGTTCTGTCATAGTAATAACTAATTTTGTCCAAAGAATATCCATTTATCTTTTCACTTCATACTCAATGTAATGAATTTCTTAATTTTTACGATTCTCTCTTAGTCTTAATAATACATTGATCACATAATAAAATTTGGGTCTTTCGTGACCAAATAAATGGTTTTAAAAGTAAACCATTCAATTTAATTTAACACAGATTTTTTTACATATGTATATTCATATGTCTAACACAGGCATAATTATATGCATACACATAAGCTCATATCTTCCCTTTTGGATTTCACTTTCAGCAGTTGCTATTTCTCAGGCTTTGGTGTAGGCACTAACGACATACAACCACAAGTATACTCATTAAGATGTTGTCTTGTGAAGTCATAAGGTAAAGAGGAAGACACAGACAATAACCAAAAATATCATTTAACACAATTAAACAATTATCTTTAATTATGGTTTAATTACGAAATTTCTGTGAAGTATGAAAGCTCAGTTAAATAAAATATGCTTCTAGCCGGGCAGTGGTGGCACATGGCTTTAATCCTAGTAATTGGGAGGCAGAGGCAGGTGGATCTCTATGAGTTTGAGGCCAGCCTAGGCTACAAGAGCTAGTTCCAGGACAAGCTCCAAAGCTACAGAGGAACCCTGTCTCGAAAAAAACAGAAAAAAATGTTTCTAATGATTCAAATTCAATTATTTATTTTTGTTGCTTTGTTGAGGTAGTAAGAAGCAAACAAACAAACCAATATGTCCTAGGCCGAGATGTGTAATAATGCCTAAATCAAGGGCAGAAAGTGAGACCTATTATTGCTCTCCTGGGTCTTTTTGCTTCTCATGAACTGATGCACAGAACACTGAGAGAACTCTTCATATCTGGGGTACCTAAGACCACCACTCACAGTGGAGACAAAGGAACAGAAACATATTCTACAGTGGGAACTGTGCCATCTGTGGATTGGTATGTAAACGTGCTACAATTTTTGAATGATAAATACTAATAAAGAAAAACTAATGAGAATTTCAAGTCACAAAGCTTCTCTCTTGGAGTTCCCAGTCTTAGAATATATACTCCCCTGCTCTTCAAGCCCTGTGCTAAGGAAAATTTAGCTTAAAATGTTTCTAAATTGGTGCTGATCCAAGTGCTAGTCAAAAGCAAGAAACTGTCACCCCCAGACTTACATATTTTAAATCTAGATCTGTTCTTAACAAATTCCCAAATAATAATAACAAGGGGGCATATACTAAGAACACAGGATTATTAACTAATTAACTAGATAGCAGGAGTAACACAATAGAGAGCCAGGAAATTAGAGACTAATATTCAGATTATTGGAACATGTAATATTTTTCAAGAAATAGAGGAAACTGGTAAAAAACAGTGTGGACAGGGGTTGTTAGGTTTGTGGGTGGATATTTGAAAACTGAAATAATTATGATTGTACCACAGTGGTTATAGGCACAATGGAAATGTTGAATTAGACTTAGTTGAAAAGGAAATTAGCTAAAAGAATGATCAATCTCAATACATACAATGACAGCAGAATTTGTCATAGAAAAATGAGTAGATAGAAAATTTGAGAACTATGTGAATTGCCTCTAATTTTGTTTACTAGTCATGGTATAGGCAAAGATGATATAATCAACAAACTTTTAAATACCATGGCATTAATATGAAGTCCTTATCGCTCTCCAAATAAGTGCCTATAAATAAAATTGAAAATGATGGGTACATTTATTATTGAGATACATGTTTTTCAGGGTCCTTGATGTATGTTTTTCAGGGTTGGTAAGTGTCATTACATTTTACCAATTATGATGGTTGGAAATTGGATATTTCTTTTATTTATTTATTACTTATAAAAATACCAATCCGGAGTCAGTCACCTTGAGCAGCGAGAGTGCCGTGGGCCGAGCAGGGGCTCCAGGGGAGTGGAGTGCAGATTGAAAAATGCAGACCACCAAGGCACTGCTCATTACTCCAGTTCTGATCCGCTCCTGTACCAGGGGTCTAATCAGGCCTGAGTCTGCCTCCCTCTTGAGTAGACCAGAGGCCCCATCTAAACAGGTTAAACAGCCTTCCTGCAGCAGCTCCCCTCTCCAGGTGGCCAGACGGGAATTCCAGACCAGTGTTGTTTCCCGGGACATTGACACAGCTGCCAAGTTTATTGGTGCTGGGGCTGCCACAGTTGGTGTGGCTGGATCCGGAGCTGGCATTGGAATAGTGTTTGGTAGCTTGATTATTGGCTATGCCAGGAACCCGTCTCTCAAGCAACAGCTCTTCTCCTATGCCATTCTGGGCTTTGCCCTGTCTGAGGCTCCATGGGGTCACCCAGCCATCCCTGCTGCTTCGACTCCATGCCGGTCCTGGTGCCGGAGTGTGCTGAGCTTTACCATTAAACAACAACGTTTCTCTAAAAAAAAAAAAAAAAAAAAAAAAAACAATCCAAATTCCCACTTCCTGCCCTCC
This sequence comes from Microtus ochrogaster, assembly GCF_000317375.1. Lineage (NCBI taxonomy): Eukaryota > Metazoa > Chordata > Mammalia > Rodentia > Cricetidae > Microtus > Microtus ochrogaster. The sequence continues at coordinate 15,154,439 of NC_022029.1, forward strand.
TTCCACTTCCCTCCCTTTCCCTCCACAGACCCTCCCACTCCACCCCCTCCAATCCTAAGAGAGGACCATGCACCCTGTCCTGTGGAAAGTCCAAGGCCCTCCCTACTACATCTAGGTTGAGCAAGGTTTACATCCAAAGGGAATAGGATCCCAAGAAGCTGGTACATGCAGTAGAGATAAATCCCGGTGCACTATCAGTGGCTCCTCAGTCTGCCCAAACTGTCAACCCCCTTCAGAGGGGCTTGGTTGTTCCCATGCTCATTCACTCCCGGTCCAGTTGGAGTTGGTGAGCTACCATATCTCAAGCAAACTGTCTTAGTGTATGAACCCCTCAGGTCTTGAATTCCTTGCTCATACTCTCACTCCCTCCACTCTTCAACTGGACCTTGGGAGCTCAGTCTGGTGCTTCCAACGTGGGTCTCTACCTCTGTTTCCGTCTGTTGTTGGACAAAGGTTCTATGGTGATATTTAAGATAATCATCAGTCTGACTACACGTAAGGTCATTTCAGGCACCCTCTCCTCTATTGCTTAGGGTCTTAGCTGGGGTCATCCCGGTGGATTCTTAGGCATTCTTCTAGGGCCAGGCTTCTTGCTAACACCATAATAGCTCCCTCAATCAAGATATCTCTTTTCTTGATCTCATATATGTCCTTCCTCCATCTCGACTATCCCATTCCCTCAAGTTTTCTCAACCCCCCTTTCCCCCTCCTTTCTATCCCTTAGCCTCTACCCCAAATTTTTGTCTGATTCCAATGGAAATTGGATATTTCAAAGTAAGCATCTTGTCTTTAGGAATGTGATCTGAAAGTTCTTCTAGTACCTTCTCTCCCATACTAAAGCTAAAATTCATAACTTGATCACATTGACACACATGGTGGCTACCGGCTACCCCTGCAATTTCTGAAAATGGCACATCAGTCCTCGCTACTCCCACCCCCCTGTTCTTCTAATTGCTGACTATCACTTCTGCTACCAGGGACAGAAGGTCGTTCTTTAAAAAGGGCCAATAGGATCACAATATTCTCTGTGTAATGTAAGACAATGTCCTTATTGTATACTCATGTAGTATAGCATAACTATCAAACTGCTGCCTAAGAATAGATAGTTTCTAAAGACATAGGCATAGGACCAGATTTAGAGTTCTACTGACCACATAAAATAAAAACACTGCTGAGAATGTGGGTTAGTGCTAGAGGCTTGCTTAGCATGGACAAGGACTTAGGTTCAGCCAAGGCAAGCACTGAAAAAGTAAATATAAGTAGAAGGAAATAGAGCAAGAAAAATAATAAAAAACTAAGATTAATTGACAAATAGTACAACATGAAGTTAATGAAGAGCAAAAGAAAAATATAATAGAAGGAATCAAAGATGGGAGGTTGTACATTTGAGAAGAGTATGTAAAATTTCATATCTTTGGACAATGGAAAACTTAAAATTCAGCATGAAGTTAGTCTCTACATAAAGATAGTGCACAGACTTAAGTAACAATATTGCCAATAATTTCAAAGCATATTTTTTTGAGACAAGGTCTCTCTATAGCCTTGGCTGTCCTGGAACTTGCTCTAACTCAGAGGTCTACCTGTCTCTGCCTCCCAAGTACTGAGATGAGTAGAAAATATGAATATAAGATACGATTTTAAATCAATGGGATTTTTCATGAATGCTAGGCTCATTCAGAAAAAATGTTAATTTCTCTACCCAAAGGAAACATTTTTAGCAATTTAGAACAATTTAATCAAATGTTTGTGAACATTATGATTACAAACTACAAACTATAGTATATGAAAGAGGGTTTGAAAAAGTAATTGATGATATATATATATATGTATATACATACGTGTGTGTGTGTGTGTGTGTGTGTGTGTGTGTGTGTGATTGGACTTAGGCAAAGAAATGTGGTCTATTATACTGAAAGGAAGCTTGAGGATGCTGTGTGTCCCTGACCTTTAGAAGTTGGCTTTATGAACACTAACTGGGGAAGGAATATGGATTAAAACTTAACCTTCAAAAGGAATATGCCGCAAGTGTCTGTCTCTGAAGGCAGAAATGAGAGTGGATTTACTTACCTTACTTACATTCTTTCACTTTGATTTTCTCTCTCTCTCTCTCTCTCTCTCTCTCTCTCTCTCTCTCTCTCTCTCTCTCTTGGTTTTTTGAGACAGGGTTTCTCTGTGGCTTTGGTGCGTGTCCTTAAACTAGCTCTTGTAGACCAGGCTGGCCTCAAACTCACAGAGATCTGCCTGCCTCTGCCTCCTGAGTGCTGGGATTAAAGATGTGCACCACCACCGATTCTTGGTCAGAGTAAAAATTTGAACTATTTTAGATAATGAATTCTATCCCAAGTCTTCTTGAATTATTTTTGTGTTCTTTTGTTAATTTCCTTGCCTTTGTTGTTTGGTTCTTAGAATACTAATGATGGTGAAGAGAAAGTTTTTCCTTCTTTATGAGTCTTAGTGTGTGTATGCATGTATGTGTATTTTCAGATAAAAAAAAACCATAAATTATAAAGACACAATAAACATTGCATTGTAAGGGTAGTTAATCTGAGATAGAAAACACTATCAAATTTATATGATTTGGTTTATTCTCATCAATCTAATTGGCTATATGTTTCTGTCTAAACATAATAAACTAAAATAGATTAAGTGATAATATGTCTCCAACAATGGTACCAAAAACTCCTTACCAACTAATTTTTCAAAAGAAAGCTTCTCCAGGAAGGCAGTCAACATGTATGATTTGAGTTCTTTTGAGAGATATTAAAATCTTCAATCAGGTCATCTTAAAAGCTACATCGAAATAACAACAAAAATTGATGAAAAACAATAGACATAGTCCATGTAGAAAGGTTGTAAAGGAAAGGGTAGAACAAGGTTCAACTCCTTCTGTCAAATGGCATCTTTTCTGAGGCAGGACTATTCAGTTCACATCACATCCAAGTTCTAAGGCATGTTTTACCTGCAGAATCTTAGTAATATGAAGTGGACTTTGGAAGCAAATACACCGAGCTAGATTCTGAGTTAGATTTGTCTTCTCTCAGTCATTCTGTGACAGACAGATGATCTTTTAAAATAAGCTACAAACACCAGAATGTGCATGTTGTGAATCTTGATTGCCAGAAAGAGAGAACTTTCTAGAAGAGCTTATATAGGAAGAAACCCATTTTGTAGGAGGGGGGGAATCAATCTTCCCTTGTGATCATTGAAAAAGTTCTTATTAATCATGCCTTCAGAATTCTACTTTGTCTGAACATTCTGGAGATCAGGAGCCAGGTAATATTTTTTCATCTTGTCTGAATGACCTGGGGCAGCTCCTCCATCTTTTTTCACTAAGTTTCAGTTTCCTGCTGTCCAGAGAATGTGCTTATTCTCGTTCATAGCTGGTTCATATAAATTAAATTAATTATTAAACATAAAATGTCTACTAAGGTTCCTGACAAGTTATAAATGTTATTTAAATGATATTATTTTTATCACCACCACCATCTTTCTCAGTAATTAGTCATTTCATAAACCTGCTAAATTAATTAACAAACAATTATGAATGCCTGGAAAGATTCTAAATTAGATGCTATGGCTTGCCAGAAAAAATATTTTGAACAAGGTCATGTCTAAGCTCACTTGGAATTTGAGGAGCTACAAATCACAATTTGTCACAATCACAATTACACATGTAAGTAGGTCTAAGGGCTAAAGAGACCAAGAGTAGCATAGAAAGCCAAATTTAGTCTCATTTGGTGATGGCAGGTAAAGGGAACATATAAAGAGAAAGTTACTATGTGGCTATCCCATGAGGTAGGTCCAGAGCTCTTGAACAAATTCACTAACAGTTTGTTTTAAAGCCTTATTTATTGATTGACTGATTGGTTGATTGTGTGTGTGTGTGTGTGTGTGTGTGTGTAGGAGTATGTGCATATGAAAACAATTGCCCTTTGAAGTCAGACAAGGGAAAGAGGCTTTGAAACTGGAGTTACAGGCAAGTTGTGAACTGCTTGATTTGGTGGCTTCAAACTGAACTTGGGTGTTCTGAAAGAACACTATGAGCTCTGAAATACTCAGCCATCATCCCAGTCTTCATTTGAGGTGTCTTAAGAGGCACTGTGGGTATGGGTAGAGAGAGACCAGGGTATCTCTGTTGGTCTGTCTTCATGCTCACTAATTTGGCAGGTACTGTGCTTTACAATTTTTATTATTTTATGTGATAGAACACACACACACACACACACACACACAAAATCAGTCTTCATCTTTGGTTCTTGGCACATGGCACTTAAAACCATTGAGATTTCCTAAATGATATTTTGTATGCTAAAGAAATTACCTATAGCAGGAGGTACCTAAACAGCTTAGGTATGGGAGCTTCTTCCCATGCTTAGGCAGTTGGCATTTTGAGATGTATTCAATAGCCTCTGGGGAGAAGCAAGTAATGAGAGGTGGAGATCTATCACCAATGGCTTTCATCACCACATCCAATAAAACCTCAAGCAAACCATAAAGCATGAAGTCTGAGGAGCTTTTGGGTTGGTGAACTCATTAAGGTATTGTTGAGTGTGAGAATTTAGATCCCTGCTCATTATATATCAATTGTTCTTAGGACCTTTTCCATTGGGATCTTTCTGGGGTGTATCTATAAATAAGTCTTAGTTAATTATTATATCTAAAGAGGTGTTGTGTAAACCCCCAGAATTACTGACTGTTGGTGGAAAGTGGAGACAAGAACTTGTGATTTGGAACCATTATCTGAATCTTTAATTTATAGACTCTGACACTACATTGTGTCAGAATTGAATTGTAGGGTAACTAGTTAGTTTCTGGAGAGTGAAGAATTTGTTGTCAGACATCAATAAAGTCTGTGTTCATTAATTTGGCAGACAATTGCTTCAAAAACAAAATTATGTTATTTCCCCAGTAAAAAGGAAGTTTGCAACCACATCCCTCAGATATAGGTGCATCTCTGTAATTTTAACCCTGATTAGAAAAAGTCAAGCTCATGGAAGATTGGATTATAAGATCTTTGCTGCTGATAAGAAAGGTTACTGAAGGTGAGAATCAGAGAGAAACCAGGCTAGAAGTGAGGGGAAACCTGGAGGTAGTTTGGTTGCAGCCAAGATAACTGTTTAATCACCAGAATGTTTGCACATTGAACTACCCTTCTATATGCAATTACGTTTTACAAGAGAGGGACTTTGCCTAAAACTTAGGTGTTACACCATGTGATCTGGTTAGCAGGGTGCCAGTAATTTTAAAATGCTCTTAGGGTGTGTGAAGGTAAAGATATGGTTGCTAACCTATACTCTGTATTCTTCAGCCTGGAATACTGAGTGCAGCACCTTGAATTGTTAGTGCTAAATATGTGTATGTATTTTTCCTGATCCTTGCCAGGTCATCTATATTATCTGAAAGGGAGAGGAGAAGTTTGTATGCATGCAGAGGGATAGGAGGAAGCAAGGAGATTGGGAAGAGAAATAGACCAAAAGGAGGAGGAGGTCAGTGGGAGGAAACACATTTATTCCAAAAGCAATTTACTCAGCCAGTCATTTTCGGTATTCTTCTTGCTATTACCGAGGCAGAGAAAGAAATATGATATGGGTAGAGGAATCCTTTTATATCTCTTTCTCAGCCAGCCTTCCTGCCAACACACTATGCCCAGAGAACATTTTCTTCAGCAATGGTCTACACAGTGCTAGCTAAGGTTGTGGCCAATGGGCTGAGTGCTGAAGCTGTGAGACAGACAAATGAAGCGAACCTTGCCTATGCCCTACTTTCTTCTGAAGCTGCAAGAGTTAGCAGATGGCATGCACGAGGAAAGGATACCTGCACTACGTCATCCTGAGCATTTGATAAGACACGTTTATACGTAAGAAGGGCTGGAGTCTCTGGCCACCTTCTCAAAGAGTTTTGGAGGGTTTTATTGGTTGTAGTTGTGTTATTTGTCAAGTCTCTGTGCTTTGGAGACTCCCCATATACATACTTATCCAGAGTAAACACCCTGCTTTTGCTCATAAATTCTCTCAAGCCCATGTGTGTAGCATGTGGCAGGTGAGAATTAGGTTTGGTGTTTGTCTGTTATGATTTTTGTTTATTTGCTTGTTTTGCAAAACAAATGTTGGAATCCAGATATGAAGGGGGATATCAACATAAGGCATCTGCTTTCTGGCCAAATTTCTGGTCCATGTGCTAACAGATGAGCAATAATTCAATGTCAACAATTCCTTCCTTTCTGTGGTTTATATAGTAGCATTTCAAAGATCTACTTTCCAAGCAGAGAAACAGAAATCAAACAAACAAAAAAGCAAAAATAAAAGCAAGCAACAACAATAAACATGTACTAGACTCTGACTGTTCCTTTAAGTTCTTAGTCAAGTGTTATTTTGCTTCCAGATAAGATAGAGGTTTGTGTCTTCGTTATGGTTTTATATCTTGGCCTGTGATTTAAAATCAGATAGAAGGAAGGGAGGTCTGTTTCCTCTTGTCTTTCTGCAGTGTTGGGGAATACAGTGATGCAGGAAGTGTTCCTCCAGGATCTTTAATGGATTGTGAATTGAATAAATAAAATGGCTTCAACTGTGAAGTGTGACTCATCCTTCTTGAAAGTCATTTACAATTCTAGGTGGTTTCTATTTGTACATAACAATCTTTAAATTGTTGCATTGTACAGAGTTTCCAAAGAAGAGGGGCCAGGGACTGTGGAAGTTAGGGACCAGGGAAGAAATACTCCATTCTTACCTGTAGCTGCTATTATACCTTACTTGTAAAAGGATGTTATGAGTGTTATTTATATTAAAAAGAGTTCAGTTACTAAAATCATAAGATAAACATTTCAACTATTAGCATATACTTTTTCTAGCACAACTGCTAGTATTGTCTAAAAGGTAGTGACTGTGGTTCTCTTCATGGTTTATTAGCAGTGTCTGGCACACATGTTCAGGAAACATGGAAGGTGCCTTTGTATGTACATGCATGGCTGTTGACTCACCCATGAAAGCATAATACCAACGAACCCACACAATGCTCATCCTATAACATGAAAAACACTGTAATTTAATCTGAGCCAGCCCTTTCTCACTGGATTAAACAGTTCACTGGTGGAGGCCTTACAGAGAGTTGTTTTTATTTATTTTTTAATTTATTAAATTAAACCAAAAAAAATCCAAGTTCCCACTTTTTCTGTCCCTCCCATCCCCTCCAAACACCCTCCCTCCCCACCCCCATCTAATGATTGGAAAGGGTAAAGAACATAACCTTGTTTCCAGAAGGTCCAAGGCCCTCCCTACTATATCTAGGCTGAACAAGGTATACATTCAAAGAAAATAGGATCCCCAAAAGCCAGTACATGCAGTAGGGATAAATCGCAGTGCCACTATCAGTGGCTCCCCAGTATGCCCCAGCCATACAACTGACAACCACATTCAGAGGAACTAGTTTGGTTCTATGTTTGTTCCTTTTCAGTCTGGCTGGAGTTGGTGAGCTCCCATTAGCTCAGGCAAACTATTTCAGTGGGTGAACACATCATGGTCTTAACCTCCTTGCTCATATTCTCATTCCTCCCACTCTTCACTGGACTTTTGAAGCTCAGTCCAGTGCTCCAATGTGGGTCTCTGCTTCTGCCTTTGCCTCCATCAGTGGCTAGATGAAGGCTCTATGGAGATATTTAAGATAATCATCAGTCTGATTACAGGGCAAGTCAAAATTGGGCCTCCTCCCCTGTATTGCTCAGGGTCCTAGTTGGGGTCATTCTTTTGGATTCCTGAGAATTTCTCTAAAACCAGGTTTCTGCTAACCCTGTAATGGATCCTTCAATCAAGATCTCTCTCTCCTTGCTTTCATCTCTGTCCTTCCTCCATCTCAACTATTCTGTTTTCTCAAGTTCTCCTTTCCCCTTCTCTTTTCTCCTCTTCTCCTCCTCCCCTCCCCTCTCCCACACCCCTATACTTCCAAACCTGCCCGTCAATCCTGTCTGTTTTCAATTTCCAGGTGGATCTCTATATATTTTTCATTGAGTTCACCATATTACTTAGCTTCTCTAGGATCATGAACTATAGGATCAATGCCCTTTGTTTATAGCTAGTATCCACTTCTGTGTACATACCATATTTATCTTTTGGGGTCTTGGTTACCTCACTCAGTGTTGCTGGAGCTCCTTCCGCTCCTTCAGCCAATAGCTGCTGAGATACCAGGCTCCCTTCCTGATTATGCAGAGGACTGTTGTCTGGGACGGTGATCTGTAAGTTTTTCCCCCTTAAATAAATAACCATTCTATTAATCGTAATTCCAAACTGGTGTGGGATTGTTTGTGGACTTATGCCAACTCAGGATGGTGTTTTCTAATTCCATCCATTTGCCTGAAAAATTCGAGTTGTCATTTTTTTTTCTGCTTAGTAGTCTCTAATGTGTAAATGTACTACATTTTCTTTATCCATTCTTCAGTTGAAGGGTATCTAGTTTGTTTCCAGGTTCTGGCTATTACAAATAATGCTGCTATGAACATAGTTGAAAAAATGCTTTTGTAGTATTATTAAGCATCTTTTGGGTATATGCCCAAGAGTAGTATTGCTGGATCCTGAGGTAGGTTGATTCTCAATTTTCTGAGAAATCACCATACTGATTTCCAAAGTGGTTGCACAAGTTTGCATTCCCACCAGCAATGAATGAGTCTTCCCCTTACTCCACATCCTCTCCAGCATAAGCTATCATTGGTGTTTTTGATCTTAGCCATTCTGACAGATGTAAGATGGTATCTTAGAGTTGTTTGATTTGCATTTCCCTGATAACTAAGGAAGTTGAACATTTTCTTAAGTATCTTTTGGCCAGTTGAAATTCTTCTGTTGAGAATTCTGTTTAGTTCAGTAGCACATTTCTTAATTGGGTTATATAGAATTTTAATGTCCAATTTCTTGAGTTCTTTATATATTTTGGAGATCAGCCGTTTGTCAGTTGTGGGGTTGGTGAAGACCTTTTCCCATTCAGTAGGCTACTTTTTGTCTTATTGACTGTGTCCTTTGCTTTACAGAAGCTTCTCAGTTTCGGAAGGTCCCATTTATTTATTGTTACTTTTAGTGTCTGTGCTTCTGGTGCTATAGTTAGGAGGTGGTCTACTGTACCCATGCATTAAAGACTACTTCCCACTTTCTCTTCCATCAGGTTCAGTGTGGTCAGATTTATATTGAGGTCTTTAATCCATTTGGACTTGAGTTTTGTGCGTAGTAATAGATATGGGTCTATTTTTATTCTTCTACATGTTGACATACAGTTATGCGAGCACTATTTGCTGAAGATATTTTCTTTTTTTCCATTGAATAATTTTAGCTTCTTTGTCAAAAATCAGGTGTTCATATGTGTGTGAATTAATATCCAGGTCTTCAATTCAATTCCACTGGTCAACCTCTCTGATTTTATGCCAATACAAAACTGTTTTTTCTACTGTAGCTCTTTATTGATGTCAGGGATGGTGATGCCTCTGGAAGTTCCTTTATTGTACAGGATTATTTTGGATATCCTGGGTTTTTTCTTTTTCCATAAGAAGTTGATTATTGTTCTTTCAAGGCCTATGAAGAATTGTGTTTGGGTTTTAATGGGGATTGCATTAAATCTATAGATTGCTTTTGGTAAGATTGCAATTTTTACTATGTTGATCCTACTTATCCAAGAGCATGGGAGATCCTTCCATTGTCTGGTATCTCCTTCAATTTCTTTCTTCAAAGACTTAAAGTTTTTTTCAAATTGGACTTTCATTTCTGTGGTTAGTGTTACCCCAAGTGTTAGTGTTATTTGTGGCTATTGTCAAAGGTGATGTTTCTCTGATTTTCCTCTCAGCTTCTTTATCATTTGTTTATAGGAGGGCTCCTGATTTTTTTGGTCTTAATCCTGTCGCATCACTGAAAGTATTTATCAACTGTAGGACTTCACAGATAGAGATTTTGGGGTCATTTATGTACACTATATTATCTGCAAATAACAAAATTTGACTTCTTCCTTTCCAATTTGAATCCCCTTGATCTCCTTTTGTTGTCTGTCATATTGCTATTGCTGAAACTTCAAGAACTATGTTGAAGAGATGTGGAGAGACTGGACAGCATTGTATTGTTCCTGATTTTAGTGGAATTGCTTTGAGCTTCTCTCCATTTAATTTGATGTTGGTTTTGACTTGTTGTATATTGCTTTTATTATATTAAGATATGTTCCTTGTATCCCTGATCTTTCCAAGATCTTTATTATGAAGGGGTGTTGGATTTTGACAAATGCTTTTGCAGCATCTAATGGTTATTTTCTTTCAGTTTATTTATATGATGAATTACATTTATAAATTTTCATATGTTGACCCAGTCCTGCATCTCTGGGATGAAGCCAACCTAATCATGGTGGATGATTTTTTTTTTTTGTGGTGTGTTATTGGATTCAGCTTGGCAGTATTTTATTGAGTAGTTTTACATCCATGTTCAAGAGTGAGATTGGTCTGTAATTCTCTTTCTTGCTTGAGTCTTTGTGTGGTTTTGGTATCAGGGTAACTGTAGCTTCATAAAAGGAGTTTGGCGATTTCTATTTCTATTAGACAGGACATTTTGAAGAGTATAGGCATTAGCTCTTTGGAAATTCTGGTAGAATTCTGCACTAAAATCATCCAGCCTTGGGATTTTTTTTTTTTTTTGGTTGGGAGGTTGTTGATAACAGCTTCTATATCCTTGCAATTTATAGGTGTATTTAAATTGCTAACCTGGTCTTGATTTAATTTTGTTATAGCATCTATCTAAAAAATTGTCCGTTTCTTTACATTTTCCAATTTTGTGGAGTAAAGGTTTTGTAGTATGACCTAATGATTCTCTTAATTTCCTCGGTGTCTGTTGTTATGTTCCCCTTTTCATTTCTGATTTTTTTTTTAATTTGGATGTTCTCTCTCTGCCTTTTGATTTGTTTGAATAAGGGTTTGTCAATCTTGTTGATTTTCTCAAAGAACCTGCTCATTGCTTCACTGATTCTTTGTATTGTTTTCTTTGTTTCTATTTTGTTTATTTCAGCCCTCAATTTGATTATTCCATGTCTTCTACTCCTCTTGGGTGAGTCTGCTTCTTTTTGTTCTAGAGCTTTCAGATGTGCTATTAAGTCATGAATGTGAGCTTTCTCCATTTTCTTTATGTGGGCACTTAGTGCTATGAACTTTCCTCTTAGTACTGTTTTCATTGTGGCCCATAAGTTTGGATATGTTGTGCCTTCATTTTCGTTGAATTCAAGGAAGTATTTAATTTTAATTTCTTTCTTGACCCAGGAGTGGTTCAGTAGTTCACTGTTCAATTTCGATGCATCTGTAGACTTTCTGAGAATAGTATTATTGTTAAATTCTAACTTTAATTCCTGTTGATCTGGTAAGACACAGGGGGTTACTCAATTTTTTTTTGTATCTATGGAGGTTTGCTTTGTTACTGAGTATGTGATCAATTTTAGAGAAGGGTCCATGAGGTGCTGAGAAGAAGGTATATTCTTTTGTGTTTGGGCGGAATGTTCTATAGATGTCTGTTAAGTCCATTTAATTCATGACATCTTTTAGTTCTCTTATTTCTCTGTTAAGTTTCTTTCTGGTTGAGCTGTCCATTGGTGAGAATGGAGTGTTGAAGTCTCTTACTATTAGAGTGTGGGGTTTAAGTGTGATTTGATTTCAGTAATGTAGGTGCTCTTGTATTAGGGGCATAGATGTTCAGGATTGAGACTGCATCTTGATGAATTATTTCTGTTATGAGTATAAAGTGTCCTTCCTCATCTCTTCTGATTGATTTTAGTTTGAAATCAACTTTGTGAGATATTAAAATAGCCATTTCTGCTTATTTCTTAGGTCCATTTGATTGGAAAACCTTTTCCCAATCCTTTAATCTGAGATGATGTGTGTCTTTGAGGTTGAGGTGCATTTCGTGTAAACAGCAGAAGGCTGGATTTCATTTTCATTTCCTTCTCTTAGCCTGTGTCTTTTTATAGGTGAATTAAAGCCCATTGATATTAAGTGATATTAATGAACAGTGGTTGTTAATTCCTGTTATTTTTCAGTAGTCGTATTGTGTGTTTCCCTTCTTTGGGTTATGCTGGTGGGGGCTATCAGATACCTGTGTTTTTGTGGGTGCAGTTAGCTTCTTTGGGTTGGGGTTTCCATTCTAGTACTTTCTGTATGGCTAGGTTTGTGGATACCTCTTGTTTAAATAATTTTTGTCATGGAATGTCTTTTCTCCATCAATGGTGAATGAAAGCTTTGCTGAGTATAGTAGTCTGAGCCTGCATCCATGGTCTCTTTGTGTCTGCAGCACATCTATCCAGGATCTTCTGACCTTCATTGTTTCCATTGAGAAGTCATGTGTAATTTTGATGGTTTTACCTTTCTATGTTACTTGCCCTGTTTCTTCAGCTCTTAATATTCTTTCTTTTTTCTGTATGTTTTGTGTTATGATTATTATATGACGAAGGATTTTTTTTTGATCCAGTCTATTTGGTGTTATATAAGCTTTTTGTACCTTCATAGGGATGTCCTTCTTTGGGTTGTGAAAGATTTCTTCTATGATTTTCTTGAATATATTTTCTGTGCCTTTGAGCTGGAGTTCTTCTCCCTCTTCTACCCCTATCATTCTTAGGTTTGGTTTTTCATGGTGTCTCAGATTTCCTGGATGCTTTCTGTTAAGAATTTGTTGGATTTAATGTTTTCTTTAACCAAGGAGTCTATTTCCTTTATAGTATGTTCTGCGCCTTGGATTCTTTCTTCTGTTTCTTGTATTCTGTTGGTTATACTTATCTCTGTAGTTCCTGTTCATTTACTCAGATTTTCCATATTCAGAATTCCCTTGGTTTCTGGGTTTTTTTTTTATTACCTCTATTTTAGTCTTTAAGTCTTGAACTATTTGATTTCTTCACCTTTTTGATTGTTTTTTCTTGGTTTTCTTTGAGGGATTTATTAATTTCTTCCAATTTTTTGTCTTCTCCTCTATTTCTTTTAAAAGAGTTTTTAATTTTCTCTTTAAAGGTCCCCATTATTTTCATGAAATTATGTTTAAAGTTATTTTTTTTCTACTTCTTCTGTGTTAGGATTATCAAGTCTTCCTGTTGTGCTATCACTGGGTTCTGGTGTTACCATGTTGCTTTTTAGGTTGTTGGAGGAATTCTTGCATTGGTGCCTAACCATCTTTTCCTTCAAATGAGGCTGGCAGTGTCTTGGCATCTTGGTCCAATCCTTGTTATGGCTGTCTAAATGTTTGGGAGTTTTTCTTGATCTGCTCTGTACTATCAGTGTCTGTCTTAGAAAGCCTCTGAGGTCTCTATACTCCTGCTCTCTTGGTCTTCTTTCCTGGTTTGCTCTCTTGGTGCTCTCTCTAAATCCCCTTAGTGTTGTAGCAAGCTCTTGGTCTCTCTTATGTCCCCTCAGTATTGGAGGAAGCTGTGTTTCAGAGTTTCACTGAGATTGAAAAAGGAGAGGCAGATTTGGGGGCAGGGTGGGGCTAATAATTTGAATGGTAGCTGAATTGGTTTTGGTTCTTGGGGATCCTAGCCAAAGGAAACTCCCAGTTGGCTGGCTAGAAAAGCTGAGGGAGTTGGGGGAGGGACGTGGGGTTTTGTCCCATTGGGGAGGTCCTATTGACTGGGGCATCCTGCCTTATGGCTGTTCACTAACCTCTTAAGTTACCCTCACTATTAGAGCAAGCTGCATTTCAGAGTTCCACCAAGGTTGCCAGAGGATAGGCAGGTTTTTGCAAGTTGGTTTTTAATGATCGTTCCCCCTGTGTTTGGTTTTGTTTTTAAGGCAGCCAGCAGTTCTGTAATCAGACTTAGTCCTATAGATTTTGCTTTTAAAAACCTACCCACTCTTTCAGCACCCCTTGAAATTTGACAGCAGAACTGGCAAAATGTCAGGAATGGTTCACAAAAATGCCAATGGAGGATATTCATCAGCAGAAGGACTATAGCTTCGGTAGATTTCCCCATCTGGGTTAATTAGTATTCTCTCTTAAAATCCTTTACAGAAATATCTTAGAGCTGCTGTATTAGTGGGATTTCTAAATAGTGTGGTCCTCACCAGACTTATAGTCTGGCCTTGGTATTGTGGTGTCCACTCTCAATGCTTGTCTTTTGATTGCAAAAGGACTTCTGAACCTCTTCTTGTTATGTACTATTCTGGGAACTGGCCCCTCATCATAGTGTTCGGTCTCTGATAGAATGTTTTGTTGTTGTTGTTTGTCTGTCTGTTTTGTTTTTCTGATTCTAGAATATAGATGACATTGAAGAGAATGCAAAGGGAGACTATTATTATTTGGAATCAGATGGAACATCAGATCTGAATTCCACCCTGGGAAAGCCTTAAGTCTGGGTTTGTCTTATTGTTCCATCACCTCACACCTTGTTATGTAAAAGGATTTACTTTTCTTGTTCTTCTTTTGATTTTAAGCTTGTCTTCAGTTAAAAATAAAGCATTGTAGCTTAAAATATTACAGTTTGTATTATTTCAGACTTCATAATAATATTTTTTTGTAGAGCAAAAGTTTATATATTCTTTTAGGCAGGCAGATCTCTAGTTTGAGGCCAGCCTGGTCTACAGAGCAAGTTCCAGAACCTACAGGATTACACAATGATACCCTGTCTTGAAATAGCAACAACAACAGCAGCAGCAACATCAACAACAGCAATAGTTCTAATTTGATAAGAATTTTATACATTACAATGTGTATTGATCACATCCATCTGCTATTGCTTCCCTTCAAAGCTAAGGAAATTTTGGAGAAGAGGGGTAGAGAGAACAGCAGAGGGATGTAGAAAAGCTTGGGAGGAGAGCTATAGAAGGCAGATTTCTGAGCATGACATAACTAGTGCAGGAATCAACTCACAGCAGTTGGGATTAAATTCACAAGGTCTTCACATGATCAAGCCAGGTAAAATTCTGGCACTAATGGACAGGGGTCCCTCAGGTCCTACCCCAAGAGGAGGAGCTATTGACAGCTGATGGCTGCTGAAGGAGGGCAGTCACTCCCTTTGTCAAAGGGACCTTTGTAATCCGGATGAACTCCCCTCCTTGTCAAAATGCATCAGCTGGAACCCCAAATGTCAAGTGAATCCAACATATTGTGAAAAACAGATCCTATGGAGCCCCTCTTCCATGGCTAATAGTCAGATTCCCATATTTTTCTGTCTCTTCATTCATTCTTTGATATGAGTTGTAGGTGAGAGATGATGGGGAAAGCATTTTGTGTGGAGCCGAAGTTCTTCTGCAGTTATATGTTGTGTTTAAAATCAGTTTTGCTTGACAGAGGTGAACTAAAAATAGCTTTTTTATATATCTTGCCGTTTTAATCTCCCCTTGCCCTGAGAGACACAAGTGATATTTACTTTCTAAATTATAATCTGTAGATTTATTATATTTTCTTTTAATAATTACAGAGCATATTTGTGTAACTATTTTCCCCTCAAAGCATATTTTCAAATATTATTTCACTTAATGTAGCAGGGCAGGTCGGGAAAAAGAAGATAGCTGCACAAACTATTTTCATTGGAAAATACCCAAAACTGGCAAGAGACAATTTATAAGGCCCAGAAGTGACAAAAAAAGTAACAAACTGTTGTTCATAATATTAAAAACATGAGGAAATAGTCTATCCTTTATGTGCATGGATAGGAATATGGTGTCCACAGACCTGAGTTATTGGGTCCATATTTTGTTTCATCTCAAAGGAGAAGTCACAGAACTGAGGAAAATATAAGCTGAGCAAAAGAGTCAAACTCCTGCGTCAGGGAATGGGATAGAGATGTAGTATTTTAGTACAATGTTTAAGTTTTTAGACTTCACACAATGTTTGATCTTGAAACAAATCATTAGTTTGATTAGTTAATACCGTGATCAGTCACAAATCATATGTAATAAATCACAATTCTTTTTACAGCAATGTGTGTCAACAAGTTAGGAAAAAACCCACATGTAATTATTTAGTGGAAGATGGCATTTTAAATTTTATGCTTTTTAATACATTTCTTTCCCTTCCCTCACTCTACTCTACTCTACCAAGTCAAATGGAATAGAGATGGATATATACACAGGCATATATATATATATATATATATATATATATATATATATATGTGTGTGTGTGTGTGTGTGTGTGTGTGTGTGTGTGTGTGTATGCTTCATATCCACATACATTATAGGCATCAAATATATGTGATATGTGTCACCTGCTGCACACACACACACACACAGATTTGTATTATACATGCAAACTAGGAAAAATTTGCATTGACACAAATAAATATGCATACTGACATATTGACAGAATCAGATTATGAGTTACTACTCTTGATTATAATCCAATATCCAATAGCCATGAAGCCCTACTAGGAAAAGTGTACATGCAGATCCTTATTACTGTGGTATGGGACCATGGTCTGTATTCTGTCAATTATATTTTAAATAAATGCTGATTGGCAAGTAGCCAGGCAAAAAGAATAGGTGGGACAACCAGATGGGAAGTAGAGGCAGGTCAGGGAGAACAAGAGAATTCTGGAAAGAAGTTAGCCCATTCCTCTGCAATCCTGGCCCATCCACTGAAGAAGCAAGATGTGACTGTCTCACTGAAAAAGGTACTGAGCCATGTGGCTATAATAAATAAGAATAATGGACTAATATAAGTTATGAGAGTTAATAAGAAGCCTGAGATACTGGGCCAATCAGTTTATGATTAGATGTAGACCTCTGTGTGATTTCTTTGGGACTTAATGATTGCAGGAACTCGGCAGGACAGAAACCCCAACAACATTACTGAAAGAGATAGGGTAGGGAATTATAAACAATAAGCAAATCTGTTACATATTATTGCTCCTCCCTTACTTGGACTGATCTCTGGTAGCTTGACCCAGTGCTTCATTGCAGATCTATGTATCTGTTTCCATCAGTTGTTGGTTCAAGGTTCTATGAGGACAATTAAGGTAGTCATCAATTTGATTACAGGGGAAGGCCAATTTAGGCATCTTCTCCACTGTTGCTTAGAGTCTTAGCTGGAGTCATCATTGTGGATTCCTGGGAATTTCCTCAGCACTCTGTTTCTCACTAGCCCTTTAATGACTCTCTAAATCAAGATATCTCTTTCCTTTCTTTCTCTCTATGTCCTTCCCACTTCTTGAGCATCCTGTTCCTTCATGCTCTCCTGTTCACTGTCTCGTGTTTCTGATTACTGCCCTGTGTTTCTGTGGTCCAATAAGGGAAGCACATGCACCCGCACCACAGGTGTTTTCTTCAGGTTTTTATTGCTGTGAGGAGACACCATGATCTCAGTAACACTTCAAAAGGAAAGCATTCAATTGGGGACGGCTTGCCATTTCAGATCTTTACTCCATTATCATCACGGTATGAGATGACGGTGTGTGGGCAGACATGGTACAAGATAAATACCCGAGAGTCTTACATCTTGACCCATAAGCAATAGAAAGTGGTCTGAAACACTGGGCATGACGTGAGCATATATGAAACTTCAAAGTCAGCTTCCACAGTGACCCACTTTCCCCAAAAAGGCCATAGCTACGCTTAACAAAGCGACACCTCCTAATAATACCACTCCCTGGGAGCTTATAGGGGCTAATTGCATTCAAACTACAGAAGACATTCACTGTCTCCGAGATAAATGGTTAGAATGGTCTGACTCTGTCCCATAGCCATGTCATCTTATCCTAGATAGGCCAAAGTTGACTGACAGATGGAAGAAAAAAATCAATGATTCTCATTGTATCTCATCAAGGTTGGGTTGTTCCTTGTCATGGAAAATTAATATGGCAATATTTAGTGATTCAGCAGACTTGGAACCCATATTATCTATGAGGTTCTGAGTGAGGGGCATAGTAGAATAATGGAGTTCTCCGCAAGGATGCAAAGGCTGTAGATTCAATCCTGTGTTCCACAAATATGCATGTATGCATAAACATGCAAGTAAACAAATGAAGTAGATGCCTTGTAAACATTACCAGAGAAAAATTTCATGTGTCTCAGTTCATCTGAAGTTCTTTAGAAAATAACTTAAATAGATAACTTGTACATAACAAAAACACTCAGATTTTTT
>NC_022029.1:15172645-15189118 GCF_000317375.1 Microtus ochrogaster
AGTCCCTCTCCCTCATCAGCTTGAAGAGCCATCAGGGTTCCCTGACCTGTGGGAAGTCCAAGGACCGCCCACCTCCATCCAGGTTTAGTGAGTTGAGCATCCAAACCGCCCAGGCCCCCCCAAAGCCAGCACGTGCAGTAGGATTTTTAAGAGAGTGAAAAGTACAATATCAGTACTCTGGTGAACCCAGAGTGTATCAGAGTCTGGTGAGGTCTGCTTTTTCATTCATAAAGAATAACTTCTGCTCACATGGTGTTAGGAACAAGGTAGTGCTCCAAGGCTAGCATCAAAAGAAAATTAAACTCATTAGGGCTTTGCCTTCATGATCTAATCACCTCCCACAAACACTATATCCTCACGGCTTCTATCATCTATCTATCTATCTATCTATCTATCTATCTATCTATCTATCTATCTATCTATCTATCATCTATCTATCATCTATCTATCCATCTCTCTCTCTCTCTCTCTATATATATATATATATACATATCATCTATATATCTATTTATAAATATGTTTTGTATTTTGCCTATATGTATGTCTGTGTGAAGGTGTCAGATCCTCTGGAATTGGAGCTACAGACAATTGTGGTCTGCCAATATGGGAGCTGGGAATTAAACTAGGTCCTTAGGAAGAGGAGCCAAGGCTCTTAATTGCTGAGCCATCTCTCCAGTCTCCTAATAGCTTCTTATTAGCAACTCATTTTCAAGAATTCACTTTGGAAGTTGGGAGTCTCAAGCATCCAGTTCCCTGCAAGGAGCAGAGAGAACCATTCCCATTAGTAAAAGACAACAGTAAAGTGAGCTGACTTTGGTGTGCTGAAACAAACTTGATGGAAGAATGGATGAATTCATGAATGAATAATACAGTAACCCTATGTTTGAAAATACCAACAATTTTCATTTTCTTAATTTGTTACATCCAATTGCATAGTGTAACTTGTGTGCTAAGGAACCATTGGATATTATAACAGTGTTTGGAAGAGAAGATCTGAGTGCAGTATGTTTATGTTTGTCGTTCTTCGAATGAGTGGATGCGAGTGAATTTCAGACAGAGAGGCATCAGTCTTGTGGTATGCATGCTACAAAGAGCAACTAGTGAGAACCTTGAGCCATAGATCATTGTATCATTTGTAAAACAAGACTCAGGTTCTGCTGAATGCACGCTGATATGATACATGCAGTTATAAAGACATGCCAACACACGTGTCCACTCACAAGAGTGGCATCTTCCTGATGGACAAACACCTACAAGTCCAGCTCCTTCCAACAACTCAATTATAGTCAGTGCTCTTACCTGGCTAAAGAAAGTGACAGAAAATACTGAAGTGGGAAATTTTTCTCAATATCTTATTAAAGAACTGTCCCAATTTTGTTTGGTATTCACTGTGAGATTGCCTATGACCCCAAGTCCAAGGCTAGGAACATAAACTGGGGCAGCGAAGATTTTCTTGGAAATGATTGCAGTGTGATATTTGGATTTCCTTGATTACCTGGGACTTTCTTATTGTCTAATCCTTTCTAATATGTGTTTGAGTAAATCGGGGAATTGCATTTCCACGTATTGAGCCATAAGCTAGTAATATTTTTCTATCTAGTGTTTTCAGCTTTGTGTTATGCTTTGGCAAAGTATCTATACAATACTGAATATGTGAATGTCATCTTTTTTTCATTTGGTCATAGTAATACAATTTTCAAATACATACATACATATATATAAAATTGTGAATATAGATGAAAATTTACTATGACACACTTAAATATATGGATTCAGTTTACCACCTGAAATGGAAAGTTGGAAGCATTCCCAAAGTCTCACTGACACACAACAAGTTATATAGATGCCAATAATATTTTATTTTACTTGTGAATCTGTGGGATGAAATTATATTAGAAAAGCACATATAGAAAAAATAATACTCAATGTAACTTTAATATTTTAGGCCAAATAATAGGGAAACAATTTTTACCCCAGAACATTTTGAAGGAATGTTTATTGGAAGAAAATTCAAGATGTAACAGTCTTGAAAAGCAATGAAAATAATTCATGGCTGACACAAAGTGACAAAAGTCAGAAAATGGTGTACAAAGACTGAACTGGTCATCAGATATCATTATTGGTTAAATAGTCCTACTGGTCTTAGGAAGAGGAAAATCCTGTAAAGCCATGGTCTAGACTGTAGAGTCTGGAGTGAATTAGAAAGACAGTAGAGATAGCCCAGTTAATTTCCCTTCCCTTTCTGGAGGCAAGTTGGTTGTCCTTCCAAGCCTTCTCTAATTATTTGTTTGCTTGAATTCCTCCCCACAGAGCCATATATTTAACGACAAGCTTGTCCTTTCCAATCTTTGTGTTACCAGTATCTAACACAAAGGCCACCACGTAGTAAACATTAGTGATTTCTCAATATAAGAATAGTTAGCTTTAGTGACTGGTAGGTACCACATTTACCTAAATCTATATCCTCTTCAGCAAAGCAGTCGAGGAACTGGCACCCGCTTTCAGGAAGAGGATCCCTAAAAGCCTTATCAAAACTTTTCTGCATGACCTGGGACAGATGCACTGCCAAAGCTCTGAGCTGCAGAAACGGCAAGAGTAATTTTAGGTCATCAGAATGTCATTTCCCTAAATGGAATAACTAGTCTCTTGCTGGTTGAAAATCAAGTGTATTCTTGTCAGAGAGCTTTCGGTGCAGATACTGGCAAAGGCTTTGCGGGTTTGAACCAAAGCTTTTAGCTCCCCATTCTCCTAGCACTGGATTTGGATCCACATTTAAAATGGAAAATGCTATTTAAAAATATCTGATAGCCCATTAAAGTTCATCGCTCTGTCATCTTACCGTCTCCTCTCAAAAGCAAGTGCTGGGCTGCATTGCTCTCGGCTGGAAGCAGCTTTTACACTGACATAGCACACAAAGGCTGATTGTCTCTTCTCGAAGGGGTATGATCTTCCCATCTCAGAATAGGTCACTTTTTAGAGAGCATTGTTCCAAGCCAGCTAATTTCACTCTGATCATTTCCTTCTGTTCAATCTTCTAAAAAAGCATCCACTTTTGTAACTCGAAATTCCATTCTGATTTTTTTAACACTTCCTTCCTCTCCTGAGTTACATTTGGCCCTTTCCAACAGACACTGCTTCTGTCTAGACCTCTGAATGTCCGGGCTAGGATGTGTTTTCATCCATAGAAATAATCATTTTTTAAAACATGTGTGTGGTAGTTACTTTCCTTGTTGTTGTGGCAAAATATTTGACCAAATCAACTTCATAAAGGAAGGATTTGTTTGGCTTACATATAGAATAGGAGCCCAGGACAGTAGGGAGGGTGTGGTAGGGACTTGTGAGGCTATGGTCATATTTATCCAGTGTCACGAAGATGTCATGATGTAAACTTCAACTCAGCTCTGTTCC
The DNA here is from genome assembly GCF_000317375.1 of Microtus ochrogaster. Taxonomy (NCBI): domain Eukaryota; kingdom Metazoa; phylum Chordata; class Mammalia; order Rodentia; family Cricetidae; genus Microtus; species Microtus ochrogaster. The sequence continues at coordinate 15,176,054 of NC_022029.1, forward strand.
TTCTCTTGTTTTTTTTAATTAATTAATTTATTTTTTTAATTTATTTATTTATTAAAGATTTCTGTTTCTTCCCCGCCACCGCCTCCCATTTCCCTCCCCCTCCCCCAATTAAGTCCCCACCTCCTCAGCCCGAAAAGCAATCAGGGTTCCCTGTCCTGTGGGAAGTCCAAGGAACCCCCACCTCCATCCAGGTCTAGTAAGTTGAGCATCCAAACTGCCTAGGCTCCCACAAAGCCAGTGCGTGCAGTAGGATCAGAAACCCATTGCCATTGTTCTTGAGTTCTCAGTAGTCCTCATTGTCCGCTATGTTCAGAGAGTCCGGTTTTATCCCATGCTTTTTCAGACCCAGGCCAGCTGGTCTTGGTGAGTTCCCAGTAGAACATCCCCATTGTCTCAGTGTGTGGGTGCACCCCTCGTGGTCCTGAGTTCCTTGCTCGTGCTCTCTCTCCTTCTGCTCCTGATTTGGACCTTGAGATTTCAGTCCTGTGCTCCAATGTGGGTCTCTGTCTCTGTCTACTTTCATCGCTTGCTGAAGGTTAATATTCAGGAGGATGCCTATATGTTTTTCTTTGAGTTCTCCTTATTTAGCTTCTCTAGGATCACTATTTATAGGCTCAATGTCCTTGGTTTATGGCTAGAAACCAAATATGAGTGAGTACATCCCATGTTCATCTTTTTGGATCTGGCTTACCTCACTCAGGATAGTGTTTTCTATTTCCATCCATTTGCATGCAAAATTCAAGAAGTCCTTGTTTTTTATTGCTGAGTAGTACTCTAATATGTATATATTCCATACTTTCTTCATCCATTCTTCCATTGAAGGGCATCTAGGTTGTTTCCAGATTCTGGCTATTACAAACAATGCTGCTATGAACATCGTAGAGCATATACTTTTGTTGTATGATAAGGCCTCTCTTGGGTATATTCCCAAGAGTGGTATTGCTGGGTCCAGGGGTAAGTTGATCCCGAATTTCCTGAGAAACCGCCACACTGCTTTCCAAAGTGGTTGCACAAGTTTGCATTCCCACCAGCAATGGATGAGTGTACCCCTTTCTCCACAACCTCTCCAGCAAAGGCTATCATTGGTGTTTTTTATTTTAGCCATTCTGACAAGTGTAAGATGGTATCTTAAAGTTGTCTTGATTTGCATTTCCCTGATCGCTAAGGAAGTTGAGTATGACCTTAAGTGTAAACTTCAACTCAGCTCTGTTCCTTCTCTTGTTTTTTTTTAAATTAATTTATTTTTTTAAAAATAATTTAGCAATTAGGGTGGGTCTTACTGATTCAGCTGACTTGACCTAGCCCAGTGGTTCCCAATCTTCCTAATGAGGTGACCCTTCAATACAGTTCCTAATGTTGTAGTGATCGAAGATCAGTTAGTTTTGTGGTTTGTTAGCTGCATGTTTTCCCTTTGCTTAAGAGTTCTGGAAGGTTAGGCTTGTGTGGACTTGTTTATTTGTTTCCCCAGAACAGCAAAGAGTTTATCTTGTTTTTGTTTAGTGAAGCATTCTAATGTGGTAGCTACAGTCTGTGGCTATAGAGAAGGGTTTACTTAGATGATTTTTATTATTTTTATTTTAATTTGTGGCATGATATTTTAAACACAGTCCTCCTAATGAAATTTAAAAGGTTGGCATGTTAGGGCTGACCTTTACACAGAATGAATCCAACTTGACATTTCTGATGCTTTGAGATGAGACTTCTATGGCATAGTTTTCCTCCTCACCCTCCCACTCTTAATTATTGCTGATTTCTATGCTATAGCTTTGTGTTGGTGAGCTCCATAGTGCCTGGCAATGGCCTAGAGAAGAACAGGTCGAATGCAATTACCATAACAAAGGGACTGGCTTTCTCTCAGTAGAATAGAGACTTCCAGGAAGGCAGCCTTACTGTCTTTGTGTGCCACAGTTGGTGCAGCCAAGGCCCATGCAGAGGCAGAGACGCATTGTCTCACACAAATAAGCTTCACAGGCAGACCTTCCTCCTTAGTGTTTGAATCATTAAACCCTCCTGGATGGAGGAGGACACTGAGCATCAAAATACGGAGGCAGCAGGAGACTGGGGAGTTAATTGTACCCTGCCCTGATTTTGTATGTATTCAAACCCTCAAAATATGGCTTTATTTGGAAGGAATCTTTGCAGATCTAATTAATTATGGTAGGAAAAGGTCACATTGTGCAGGGGAGGCCGTAATCCAACATGAGTGATTTTCTTATATGGAAAGGAACATAGAGCGTTCACAAAGATAACGGGTTCTGTGAAAGGGTGGCCCCATGAAGATGAAGGATAAGCCTGTGCAGTTCCAAGGCAAGGAATGAAGGGATTTCAGACGGTCCTAGAAGTATGAGAAACAGGAAATGCCCTTCCCTCAGACCTTTAGAGAGTGCAAGGCATCACTGGTAACCTTAATCTTAGCCTTTGGGCCTCTAATACTACAAAGGAACAATATAGTTTGAAGACACTTTGCAGTATCTTGCTTTGGTAGCCTCAGAAAATGAGCACAGATGTCCAGTCTTGAAAGAGTTGTTCATGCTTGAGGAGGCAGAGCCCTTCAAAACTTAGCATTGGGTGACAGGCATCTGCTTTAGGTGTGGACTCGACAATACAATTCTCAGGAATCAGTGAAATAATGTAGTGTGTGCAGTGATCTGGGAAGATGTGCTTGGATGTAAAGGGAAACAGTACGTGAACAAACAATCAAAAAAACCCAGTATTCTTGGGTATAAATTGGTGTGTGTGTGTGTGTGTGTGTGTGTGTGTGTGTACATGCACGCATGCATGCATGCATGTGAGTTAGCTTTAAATGCTTATATTTCTCTTTTTGCTAATTTTTAAGATAGCAATTAAGTAATTGCTTACATTGCAGTATTTTCATACATTGTTCTCTCTTTGCAGACCCAAGTCTCACCAGTAGGATCAAAGGCATGCATCACTATACTTACCTGGTCACACATTGATCTTATTTATGCAGTTTTTCCACTGTGCTATCTGATCTCCTCCTCCCACCTTCTGTTCTTCCTGCTTGTCAGACAGCCCTACTTCTTTCATTCTGCATGTATTCCTTAAACCTTAACCCCTTACTACTTCTTCTTACTTTGTCATGGTGTCTTTTATCTTCCTGATCTATGCACCATGCGCACACGCATGCGTGCACACACATGTGAGCACACGCACACACAGAGTCTTAGTGTTTTATTGCTCTGAAGAAACACCATGACTATGGCAACACTAAAGGAAAACATTTACCTGGGGCTCGCAGTTCAGCGATTTAGTCTATTATCATCATGGGTGGGGAGCATGGTGGCACATAGGCAGCCATGGTGCTGAAGAGGTAGCTGAGAATTCTACATCTGGATTAGCAGCCAGCAAGAAGACCGTTATCAATGTTAGGCCTAGCTAGAGTTTATGAGACCTCAAAGCCTTCCTTCAGTGACACAGTTCACCCATCAAAGTCACACCTATTCCAGCAAGGCCACACCTCCTAATAGTGCCACTCCCTATGTGTCTATGGGGGCCATTTTCTTTCGAACTACAAAATACGCATGGGTCACACCCACAAACACTCACAAATTAAACCCTAGGTTCTTCATATGAGAATAATCACATGGCATTTGTCATTTTGGGTCATCTTGACAAAGTGATTCCTAGTTACCTCCATTTCCCTGTAAGTGTCTTGCTGTCATTATTCTTGACGGCTAGGTGATGTTCCATTGTGTATGTGTAGTAACATGGTATTTATCAGCTTATCTGTTGATAGACAACTAAGCTGTTTCTATGTCATGATGAAGAAGAACACTGGCATACTAAGGAACACAGAGAGATTAGTTACAGGGATAGGGGATCCTTTCACCTCATGTTGAATCTGGGGAAGCAGTTGAGATGATGGGGAACCCTCGAGATTTGGTACAAGGTTAGAGGTTGTACCAATTGAATACTGGTAGTGCTGGGTACACATGAAAACCCCAAAGAAGACATCCATCCATTATTCATTCATTCACTTGTTCACTGACAATAATGTTACTGTTCTGTCCATTCCTAGTATATTCAAAACCATAGAGATGCTTGTATTACTAAGAGGAAGAAACAGGAAGCCCTGGATTGAATGTTTCTGGACAATTGTTCTGAATGAATCCCTGCCTGTTACCCTGTTTCAGTCAGACACAACAAGACATTAGTAATGTGGAAAGTGAGTCCCTCATCCTGGCATAAAATCATATGGTAGTGGAGTGCTGTGGGAGGACCTTTCACTCCTTCAGCCAATAGCCGCTGAAGTACGAGCCCATACGCTCCTTCAGCCAATGGGTTCCTTCAGCCAATGGGCTCGGACTCCAGCGGCTATTGGCTGAAGGAGCAGAAGGTCCTCCTGCAGCAGTGGAGGACTGATTTTCCTAGCCCGGGAGCACCCCCAGCTGTAGGCCAGGTATAGAGAAGTGTGCTGCTATGGCTTTACTTGTTTAAAACCACGGAGGTTTCTGTGCACTTGAACTCTGTACCTTTTCCCTCAAAGGAAGAGCTGAGCTGAAACAAAGCTTCCTCTAATACCTAAGGGCACAGAGGCTTGTGCTCTCTGCAACCCGAGGCAGGTTCTTCCCATAGCAACAACACGCTTCCACAGCAATGAAATCAGAGCAGCAGAGGATCTGCCTGGGAGCTGTGACCACTCTGCTGGCAATCACTTGAGACAGTCACCAGAGCACCAGCAAAATGCGATGGTTTTGATCAGAAAACATCAACTGTGAAGGGACTCACCGTGAAGGTCTTTGTTTTTCAGATCTTGATTTGTAACAGCCGATTGATACGTTTGCCATCAGTAGTCAGGTGTTTTGAAACATTCGGCAGCTTATTTCTATTTAAAAATCTGATTTCATTGGCAGGTGTCGAGGAAGTGCATAATACTGCTGGGAAGTCCAGAAGTGGGGAGACAGAATCGAAGCTGGCAGAGTCCAATGTCTGGCATGTGCCTATTGCGCCTCGTGATCATAACATGCCAGACAGATACGTTAATGAATAAAGTGGTATTCCTGATTCTCATCCTTACTAAGTAGATTTTTAAAAGTATGTGTTCTCATACTTTTTTTTTTTTTTGCTAGATGAGACAGGAGTATGCTATGTGTTGACATGAGTTTGGGGAGAGAATGATGCTACCCAATTTCTTTTTCTCCGATGGTTCAGAGCCTGATAGCTAATCGGGGTGACATAAATAAGTTACGCTGCAATAAGCTGCGCTATAGAGGATTGCATCTGAGAAATATCCTGGGGCTGAGGAGAGAAATAAAGAGGAGGAACCATTTCTTTCCCAAGGGAACTCATATATTGGCTTTTCCGGGAGAAGTAAAAAGTTAAAAACAAAAAAGATAACCACAGCAAGCTGTAATCTGTGGGGGCAGGGAGTTCAGGACCCTGGGGTTGGGGAGTAGCAAAGGAACCCTAGTTTCAATATGCATTATACACAAATACTTTGGCATGAATAGTTATCAGACTAATTCCACGGTGAACCTTGGAACTAGACCATCAACAGGTGTGCTATGATGAGGCCAAATAGCTAAGCTGGAGGTTTTTTATTGGCAGGAGTGAAATTAACCTATGACTTGAGAGATTACTAGCCGTATGGGAAAAAAAGCTGTGGAAGACTTGGGTAAGTATGGTCCTTTGATTTTGTTTGGAATACCCCAAGGGAGGACTTGGGGTGACTTGACTATGGCTCTAAATGCTAATTCTGCTTTATTAATCTTTTGCTATCTTTTACTTTGCATCTACCTACAGTCCCAACATAAGTGTGTGTGTGTGTGTGTGTGTGCGTGTGTGTGTGTGTGTATTTGTATGTATGTGGGGGATCCTCATACTTCATATACTCTTCAAAGTGAAAAGTTAGTAAACAGGATTCAATCATTTCTCTTTTGAGGAAGAAAGAGGAGACACATGGCTGAATTATCAGACTTTTATCTGTGATGTAACGACTCTGTGGTAGAAGAGATGGTTATTGCAATTTGGAAAAGAAAGGTGTCAGGGTATTTGATTGTTTGGAAGGAGTGCACCCCAGCATAGATAAATCATAAAAATAACAGTCATTGACCAAGGACTACAGCCTTAGGTAAACACCCGTACAAAGAAATCCATCCCCCCACATACACACAAATATGTAAAGCCAGACAACTTCTCAGCCTCCAAGTCAAAAAAACTCAGTTCTTTCTGATTTCACTGCCAAAATCTGAAAGGATTTCCTTTTCCTTTTTACAAATTATATTTTAAAGGCATTTAATCTTTGTCGGTTTGACCTCCTTCCCACATTTGCAACGGATTGGCGTTTGTTCCCCTTGAAGACTGTCTGGCATGTGCTTTAGGGTAGAGGCAGAAAGGATTACAGTTCCATATTGAGAAACATGGTATTTGCTTAAAACGTAGGAAGCATCCTTAGACGAACAGAAATGATCATTAAGTGTGTGTGATGGGTCTATATCACAGTCAACTCACTTGCCACGTGATGTGGCAAAGTGTAGCCTTGTTAAAGAACTTTGTAGTATGCTGCTTTTGTCTGGAGTGGGTAATTACATATTAGGTGTCTGTGCACAGAAAGGCATGTAGTTGTGAGTGTGGCTAACTCGCCTAGAGCTGTGACAAGCAGGGCACAGTGCATTAAGAACAGCACAAGCAAATAGGCAAGCAGGACCTAAAAAAACTCCGCGCCACCACAATGTCGTCCGAGTTCTGTCCATTCATCTTCTCTCCCTGTTGAGATGTTTCCAAGGTAATTTGAGTCTCAACCTCACTGACCTTTGCAATCAGAGCCAGTGGCTGGAATTTTGCAGGGCGAACAGAAAAGAGTCAATTTTGTGCTCTAGTGCAGATTGCAGGGCTAGATGAGAGAGCCAGAGCTGCAGGGCAGGGGTGGGCAGGGCCATGTGAGGAGGACAGACTGCAGGACACAGGGCTAAAGAATAGATGAAAGACAACCTAGGTTTTCAACCTAGGTTGGAACTCAGATCCTCATCTGTGCTTCATTCTGTGCAAAACATGTTCTCAAAGCCCAACAAAACCTTGGAACCAATGGGAACCAATGTAGAGATACAGTAATCTCTTGTCACCTTTGAAATACATATTCCAGGACTGAGGAGATGGCTTGGTTCATAAAGCACTTGTGTGAAGGTATGGACTGGAGTTCTGATCTCTAAAAGCCACTGAAAGGCTGTGACAGTAATATACATCTTTGTAGCCCTTCTCGTCCTATGTGGGGAATGGGAGGCATGGACCCAAGTGTCTGAAGACTCCCAGGCTGCCTAGTCTGTAGTACATAGATATCCCCAAAAGCTAGACTCACAGCTAGGCTAGGCTGAAGTTTATAGATAGTCCCCAAAACTAAAGGATCCTGTTTCGAACAATGTGGCAGGACAGACCTAGCACCCAAGATTGTCATCTGACAGCTACACTGCTCTGTTCCATCTCCCCTGCCCCAACACACATACACATGAACATATACACATACAGCAGTTCCCTAGACATAAACATCATTAACCCTTTCTAGCCTCAGTCCTTTTAGGTTCAGAAGCTTACAGATACCTAACACTAACAGTTGGGGCAGTGTATACAGCAGTGTGGTGACTCCTCCTCCTTGTCCCTAATGAATCCCAGCGGCATGGGGGGTAGAAGTTTTCCTTTCTCATGTCTGATACTCCCCTTCCATGTGTCACAGCTAGCTAGACCTATGCTTTTTTACTACTTGAATACATTTTTTTAATTGCACATTGAAAATCCTTTTAAATTGCCCTCTATGAGGTATTGCAGCAGATTTTAGCTCTCCTTAAATCATTACTGCTTTTACAGACTGGCCTTTGCTTTTGATAAACTTCTATTTATCTATTTTGAAGAACTCTCTCTTCCTTTCATGTGAGAATGGAGTCAGTAGGGGAAGGAAGAGAACATTTTTTGAGCATCAGAAAAAGAAAATGCAAAGCTCTTTCTTTGTTGTTTTATGCCTTGGTATAATCTGACTTCCCCAGTGCATGGAAGAGAGGAAGAGCTGAGATCGTTTGATGCCTCGGGCATCAGGTACTTGCTCTAATGCTTGTAGAGGTCAAAACATAAATTCTGAGACTTGTGGGATTACTCCTGAATCACCTCATGTTCCCTATTAGTTCTGGAGCTCCATGATATCAACAAAGGACTTGCCTGCACTTGCAAACACTTTTCTATCTCTTTATCTCTCCAAGAAACTGATATCTGAGTTAGGTTCTGAGAAACATGAAAAAGAACATTTGTAACATTACACCTCCATCATCTTTGCTATCCCAAAGGAGTGTTCGACATTGTTTGTTAGAAACAAATTTGTTTTGAATGGAATGTGGATTTAGACCAGTTGGTGAAGTGCACCCCTAGCATACACAATATTTGGGTTTAATCTCATAAATGAATTAATTGGATAGAGTGGTAAATACCTACAATCCGAGAATTTAGGAGGTAGAAGAAACGGTCTCAAATTCAAGGTCATCTTTTGTTGCATATAAAGTTGAAATTTAGCCTGGGATATGTGAGATTATATATGTAGTATATGTTATTTATATATATATATATATATGAAACAATTATGAAAATAATCAAATGAACAGAAAAGCAAAAAGAGTCATGTAAATATATGATACCTCTGTGTGTGTATTCGTGCACATGCATACCTACGCTAGAACTTAGTTGAACCCCTTCAGAGTGCTTGAGGGAGAAGACTGCTCCACTCTAATCTTCTTTTGATATCTTACTAGAAGGTATTATTATTGTTATTTTTTATACCTGGTGATTATGACATCTTATTTGTCATCGAGAAAAGTAATTTTCTTTCTGTTTCACATGTAATATGATCATTATTAAGTGTCTTAATGAAACTCAGCTGGTTATTGAGCTTTGGCAGTCAGTCTGAAGTTGTTCATCATCCCTGAAGCTAGGCACAGAGTGAGTCCAGATCCTTCCAGATGCAGGGGAGACAGACCTTCAAGGAGCCGTCAAATCAGTTTTTGTTAATAGCAGGGCTTAGAATTCCAACTTATTAGGCTCTAGGTATAAGCACGCTATCCATCAGTAGCTTCAGGATTTGGCCAGAACTGTAGCCTTTTCAAACAGTTGTGTTTAAATTACTTTTTAATTAACCACCAAGGGAAAAAGATTGTTAGGCAAACATATCGAAGTGCATTGTATTTTTTTAAGTCCAACAAAAGCCTTATAAAGAGTAAAATATTGTCAATTCTTGAAAGGTGATAATATATATATATAATCATGGTGAGAAATGTTGGAGTGCACCCTCTCTCCTCTCTCTCTCTCTCTCTCTCTCTCTCTCTCTCTCTCTCTCTCTCTCTCTGTCTACACACACACACACACACACACACACACACACACACACTCTCTCTCTCTCCCTGTAGGGGTCCCGCCCAGGCATAAATTATTTCTCATACCAGATCTCCCAACCAAGTGACATTTGTCTTTCTAATTCTATCTTCATTCTGTAACCCACCATCTCTCTTCTATTCCTTTCTTCATGTCTTTTATATTCTTACCATAATGGCTACAATGAGGGCAAAAACTTCAGAAGGAATAGTGAGGTTTCTTAATAGTAAGAGAAAGGTGGGCTTTGGATGTTCATAAAAGTTTTTTTTTGCATTTATCTTTGTAGAGAATAAAAGACCTTGGGCTAATAAAATTATGAGTCCATCATAGTTCAAGGTATATATTGTTTGTCACTAAAACCTGTGTTCTTCATTTTCTTCTTGGCTTTATATTTCCCATGAAGCTCCCCTATAGGCTGTGGAGTGGTACAGTTTTGGTGTGAACAGAGACCCATACATGTTCAAGAATCATACGAAATTTTGATACAGATTAGTTTTCAAAACATTCTTGGCTCTTTTCATTTATTTTGGGAGTCCATGATTTTTAATTATTTTCAACATAAACACAATACTACCTCTGCTTTTGTCATAGTTGTGTTCTGAGGATCAGGTCAGATAGAAGATATAAATAGCATTTAAGTGGAGTAGAGGACAGTTGGTGGAAAATAAATGCATCTCTAGAGCATGAAACATTTCCTTTTCTGTTTTGGAGAATAAACACAGGGCAATGGGCATGTTAAGACTTCAATATATAATGTAAATATTACATGTACATGTTATATATGATTCTATGTATAGTATATAAGCTGTATATAAAGAATATATATGTATATATCCCAAACTCTCTTTATGCTTTTTATTTTCAGGCAAGGTCTCATTGAATTGCCTAGATTGGTCTTGTACTCTGTAGACTAGGCAAGTCAAGAATTTGTTATCCGCCTACTTCAGTTTCCTGGATATCTAAGATTACAGGTCTATACCTCTAAGTTCATATATATGGTTTGTTAAATATATCAGAAAATACTAACTGTGAAACTTTAAAAGGTAAATTAAGTGTATTATAATTGCTTTTTTCCTTAGAGATTATCACAAGAAGTCATTGAGCGATAAAAAGGGTAACTCAATTAAGAGAAGTTACTCCAAATATAGCTATGCAGTCAGGAAGCTTCTGTGATTATAGAACAGTTTAATGAACACAAAGGCAGATGATGCAGTACAAGATGTGAAAGAAGCTAAGCAATATTTCCTCAAAGGAAAACATACAAATAGACAATAGACAGAATCAAAGTTGCTTAATTTTTTCTGGGCGTGTCTCAAAAGAGGATGTAAAAGGGTTTGGGTTGGAAATATGGAAGTAGAAAATAGGAAGAGAGAAGAGGGTAATAGAAGAGATGCATAGGAGCAATAATATAAATGCATACATAATAATATAAATACATGCAATGATCATAGGCTTCTTACTTTAAGACTAAGTCAAGCAATGAAATGATGTGTTACATCAATCTTCACCAGAGTAGCTTTCCGGTAGAGTTTCATTAGTATCTGTAATAGAGTGGAGAGTTAACAATTTCAGTGCTAAGTCTAAAAGTCATTTGGCAGAATCATTGCCAATGATGTTAACAGTTTTAAAGGTACAAGGAAATAATGTCTCACATTCTTAGAGCATCGTATAAATCATATAATGAAATTTTATATGATAAAACTGACAACTCCTTGGTCATTTTCCCTATGCCCAACATGCAAATGAAAGCCTCTAGTTTTAAATAAAAGGAAGATATGACTTTTATATATGAGAAGTACTAACAACCCTCCTCATTTTGTACATCTAGATAAATAGTTATAAAGACGGTGAACAAATACACAAAGATTTACTATCGGAAAAAATGAGAGTGTATCAAAAGTATAATGTATGGGGAGAAGAGGGAGGGAAGAGAGATAAAAAGATAAAGAAAGCAAAAGAGAGGAGAGAAGGAAAAAGGGAGAAGAGTGGAGAACAGTGGGTGGCTATGTTGGCTAGTATGCAAAACTTACTGGGACATTCATATCATTATTAAGTGGTGGAACATCCTTGCAAGTAGATTGAATTACAGGCAGTATATGCTATGGTCTCTCTTAAGCATATCCTGTGTCTCAGTAATTTCACTTCTGGAATTTTCCTATAGTAATTTATATACATATCTACCAAAAGGCATACACAAAAATGTTCACAGCAGAAGTACTCATAATACTATAAAATAAGTAATTACTTAAATGTAAACCAGCAGAGAGATGAATTGAGTTTCATTTCTTTACAAGAGGAAACTCTACTATTGGAGAGAATTAATGAATTGTGACTATGTAAAATAATACAATGGACTTTCAAATATAACATTGACTGAAGAAAGCAGAATATGTCATAAAAAATAGCCCTGGTTTTTATTAACATCAGATCCCAAGGTAGGTAAAATAACTTTGTTTTCATGGAAAGTAGGGTAGTTTTATACTTCCATCAGAAGTAGCAATGAACACAAGAGGTCATAAAGTAACTTCTATCATATTAGTAATATTCCGTCTCTCAAGATAGATGAATAAGGCATGTGTATGTTTAAATTCTGCAAAAAAACCTAAAAGCTTATTGTCTGTGTGCCCCTCTGTTTCTCTATAGAAAGTATTAAATATTATTTGATAAGCTACATGGGATTCAGATATGACTAAGATTTTTTTTACTTCTAATATGTAATAAACTTATTAGAAAACTTGATTCATGGAAAATAGACATTCTGACCTCCTCCCAGGCAAGGAATAAATTCAGGCTAAGAAAATTTGATACAGATTTGAACTCAATTGAGAAGAATCAGAGGCTCAGCCAAGCCAAAGTGAATCATCTATAACATGATCTTGGACTGAGGTATATGTAATGATTGGGAATTGAAGGAAATGTTATTTGATGTAAACGGCCAGTGAAATTTTAATTTAAGGAGTTTCTTTTGGGTTTTGTATGTCACATTACAGAGAGAAATACTGGAAGAGTTTGATCTGGTGCCAGGATAAAGAGACTGAAGTGGGTGGAATGGGTAGAAGGACAAAGGGAGAGAAGGGTCTATGATGATATGAACATGAAATGCTCTCCATCGGTACCTATCTTTGAGCTGGTACCCAGTTAAGGGCAACACTTAAGAAGGTTGTGAAATATTGAAGAGATGGGACCTTGCCAGTGTGTGTCTGTGTGTGTGTGTCGTGGGGGCTTGAAAGAAAATGCCCCCCCAAAAGGTGGTAACACTATTAGGAGTTTTGGTCTTATTGTAGTAGGTGTGGCCTTGTTGGAGGAAGTGTGTCACTGTAGGGGTGGGCTTTGAGGTCTGCTCCACACTGAGCTCCTTCTCCAGTATCATGTCAATTTACATGATAGTGGACTGTATCTTTAAAACTGTGAGCCAAACAATTAAATGTGTTCCTGCTTAAAAGTCGCTGTGTCTATCTCCATCCATCACCAGATGAAGGTTCTATGGTGATATTCATCAGTATGGCTATAGGATAGAGTCATTTCAGATTCCCTATCCTCAGCTGCCCAAGGAACTAACTGGGGACATAGCCTTGGGCTCCTGGGAGCCACTCTAGGTCCAAGTCTCTTGCCAACCCTAAGGTGGCTCCCTTAACTAAGATTTGTGCTTCCGTGCTCCCCTATCCAACCTTCCTTTATCCCAATCATCCTGTTTCCCCAAGT
>NC_022029.1:15190080-15224829 GCF_000317375.1 Microtus ochrogaster
TGTGTGTGTGTGTGTGTGTGTGTGTGTGTGTGTGTGTGTGTGTGTGTCTTTTGTAGCACTGCTCCAATTCCTGTTTCATGAATGTGAAAATACTGTGACCAGCTATCAGCCAGCTTCCTGCTCTTCCATCATGGCTTTCCTGTCTGCTGGCATACCTTCTCCACTGCAATGGAATGTAGACCTCTGGACCTGTAAACCAAAATAAACCCTTTCTCTATTAAGTTGGGTTTAAGACGATTTTGTTAGAGTAACAAGAAAGTAACTAAGTCAGTGAGGTCTTCAAATCCAACATGGGATGAAAGACAGAATAAAAGTATAATGGGTACGAGGAATTTATTCCTTATGCAATGAAGCTGCTGAAACCAGTCAATTTTCTTCTTTTTCCTCTTCTACCCCCACATCTTTCAAATTGAAACAAGGTATCTTTCATTAAGGCAATGAAACTCTAAAATTTTTTACTTAAAAGTTCTCTAGTTTCATTGCAAGTCTAGACAACTCTCCACTATGTCATTCTCACGTTAATAGAAGGAAGGTCATACCATTTTATAGTTAAACCATTGTATAAAACATGGTGGTGTCCCCCCCCCCCCCGCCACCAAACTGGAATCATAGCACTCCATTTAGGGACCAGCAGTACATTAACTTGAACGTGGGTAGGATTACCATAAATTAAGGCAAAACTCTTAACTGAAGCAAAAGAACAGAATGTGTTTGGCAGTGGGCTAGCCATGATTTTGTAAGCATTTGTTTTAGCTCTGATCCGTACACACCAGTAATCTGCCAGCCAAAGAGGCTTGTGAATTAGCAAGGTTTAACTGTTTATAAAACACATGCATGAATCTATGTGAGGACTGTATTTGTACTCATGGAACATATTTATGCGCATAGATGCATCTGTGTGGGGAAAGGCAGAGTCAGCTGTCTTGGGACGGGGAATAGAAATCCGTGGGTCCATGGATTGGGAGTTGAGTGGTTGTGTGAGGAAGACCTGAATGCTGCCATGCTTATAGTTGCATTGGTAAGAATGAGCTAGATTCAATACAAAATGAAGAGGACATGTGAACTTACTGCCTACTCTACTTAGTCACAATACATGGAAGCATGAAGAAGACAGTGAATCCTGGGAGTGCTTTTGTAAAAGAAGTCTTACTGAGAAATGTGATCTGCTCTGTCTCCTATAGGAAAGAGACAGAATACAGACTTTGAGTGACAAGAGCTACATTATACTGAATGAATTTGTAAGTCCATACAGTAACAACCAGTCTTGGATGTTGTAATCAAAATGGGCAGTTTAGCAATAAAGTTTGGGTAGTTTTCACCAGGCTGTGTGTGTGTGTGTGTGTGTGTGTGTGTGTGTGTGTGTGTGTGTGTGTACTCCACATCATTTACTTGCACTGTTGTGGAGAAAAGACAGCCATTATCCCACTTATTGGAGCCACTGGGAAGTAAGGAAGTGAAAAAGTTAAGAGTGTGCAAGCTGACATTTGGGCTCATCCCTGAAAAAAATCCTGATTTGCATTGGTTATACACTCAACATCACCTTTACATACATAGCACATCATGGACTCTGTACCATGAGGTCAATGAACAGCGTCCTCTTCCGGGCTTACCCAGGCATTAAATTCCTTAACAAGAGGAAATGGTTTTTCCTTCAATCGTATGACAAGGATTAGCAATTAGACTCCTAAGAAGCTTAGAGCCTTCCAGAAGGATAAGAATTGGATGTAAGAACACTTCCCCAAGGGTTGAAGAGCTGAGAAACAAGGAGGTATGAAGACATCAGGAACAGAGGAAGCAGCAGAAGAGGAGTGAAGCCAATAAGCTACGTGTTGCTGCTACAGCTTCCAAAGCCTAGGCTGTGTGTGAGTGTTGGGCATGTACACACATACTGGATATATAAATTAGCAGCACATTTTCTCTGTTGTAAAGTACTTAAGCGCCAAGATATAGGTGATTTTTGGAAATGCTTGCAGAGCATATGTTGTCCTATTCAACCATCTGTAGGCCAACCCTTTGGGCCAGATTTGGTGCTTTGCTTTGAGGCAAAAAAAAAGAAGGAAATTAATAGGTTCTGGGTGTACTCCGTCCCCACCAGCACAAGCCTATGGCTGTACCATGAATGGGTCCACTCCACCCTCTCCTTACAGTAAACTTGGAATTTGCTCATTCACAGCTAAGCAAGCAATGATTCTATAACCATCAGCCATGAGGAAAGTCAACTCTTTCATACAATAATATGGGGCATTTCTGTTCTCCGCTATGCATTTGTGCTATCTCTCTGGTTTTATTCTTTCTTTAAGGCCTAACTTCTACCTGAAGTAATTGATGCCAAGACTAAATTTGATCAATGTCTGCCCATCCTACGAAAACAAAATCAAAACTTTTTATATAGCTAGATAAAACTAGTCATGACCAGACTCTGCCCACCTAGCCATTTGGTCTTGCTGCTTATATGTATTCTTCTTCTGTTGTTCCCACGATTTAGATTAAGGTGACCTTCCCCTATTTGTCACTCACTCTCTTCCAGGGTGCTAATAAGTTCTTTGGTCACTCTGGAGGGAGAAGGGGTGGCTATCTCTTCTCTCATCCCTCACCCAGCATGCTCTCTGTCCATGATGCAGTAAGTCCTGACCTTTATAAACATCAGGATTTTTTTTCAGGGTATCTTGGATGAGTCATAGCAAGACAGATCTTTCCACTTGCCCTCTAAAAATAAGGAGATTAAAAATAAAAGTCATGAGACTAGGAAGGAAATAAATAGAAAGGGGAGAAAAGCACACCACATATTTCTGAATATTATTAAAGTATACAAAATAGACTCAATATTAAAATAACTTGCCCCTAAAGGATTAGCTATTCTAGTTTTCTCATCCCAGGGCTACTTTGACTGAACCAGGGAAAACAGATAACCAGAGTTCATGGCCAGTCTTCCGCTGTTGTCTCAGGGGCTTTTCTGGTGGACTTTAGGGGCATTGCTGATTCATAGCATCTTGTTCTGGGAACTTGGAAAGGCCAGTCATATGTTCCACTCCCCGGTTTTTCATCTTTATGCTCACACAAGGGCTGAATAGGGCAGTGAGGGAGAGAACTCCCAGACTTCATCCTCCCTAGGCTCCTCCTTTGCATGCTCATTTGAAGTTTTAGACCATGTACATAGATAAAACTTGTTTTCCCTGTGCCTTCAAAATGATTCTGGCATGACCATATTTGGAGATTGTGGGAAACACACTTGGTAATTAATTACTATCTGGGACTTCTTAATGATGTAGTTTGCTACACGGAAAGAGCGATGAGATGGAAGACGTGAAGCACCACTTGTGGGGTGATAAGATCCATTCTGCTCTTGCAGGTCCCTTGGTTGCCATGACAACACTATTACTATAGGCTCTGTGACTGTATGAGGGTTTGCAGGGACGAGTCTGTACCAGCCTCTGGGAGTCAGTACTAATTTTTAAAAGACCCCCACGCTGAGGTTGTGCTTTCTCTGTTCTCATCAGTAAAGAGGGAGAATATGAAATTGGCATTTTGAAGCAGTGGGTTTGTGTGGTTCAAAGGTGTACTTTCATGCTGTGCTATTAGGAGTTAGGAAGTAGAATTCTACAGGACTCTCTGCTGAGGACTCATGTGAGTGACAGTGCAGACTGAGATTGAACTTCAGAGAGTAAATGTCTTGGGAAGCCTCGATGCATAGAGGCTCTGCTTCTGGAATGATCCATGATGGAACCGAGCTGGCTCTTTATCTTCTTGATTTCCCAGTGCTGGTCTCAGAATGAACTCAGAACATTACTACTTTTCTATATTGGCATAAGCCCTGCTCCCATTCTGATTCATAGAAGTCTCCAATTTCACTCAGGCACATTTTCTATGTTGTTATATTCAATACTAACTCCATAATTCTAAGGAGTGCAAGACATCAAGAGTGAGAACCATGTCCAGATGAGGGCTGGACTTTCCATCATGCCCCGTTGCTATCCACCTGTCAGTATGTAGGGTTTCTGCAGTTTAAAATATTTAGATAAAGAACATATCATTAATTTGATTCCTCTTAGGAAGAGCATTATAAGAATTTGAAAATGATACCCAACTAAAATAAGAGGGCTATCTAACACAGGTACAGGTTGTGAGAGGAATTGGGAAGGTTGGTTGTTTCTAAGACTACAACTGATAAATGGGGAGCATGAGTTTGCTCATTTCTGAGGCAAGGAGAAACCCACAGGTTTATGTTCAGACATAAATTAATGAATCACTGTCCAGAAAAAAAAAGAGAACAAGTCAGAAAAATTCTAGAATATTGAAGGGAATATACAAATAGAAATTGAGAGAGGTATCATGGGGAAGCACATAAATGAAATGGAGACACCCAGCACCACAGTTGTGAAGCCAAAAAGAGAGATCTCATGTTAGAAATGGGACATGAGTAAAGAGCGGTTGGTGAACACCCCTCCCAGGACTCCATGGATAGCTAGCTGTTAAGATTCTAACAGTGATGTCTGTGGTTGGGTGTCTCAAGAAAATGGCTGAAGGTTTGAGCTCTGTCTTGCAGTTCACATGTGCAGAAGATAGATGTTGTATCATATATAAGGTAGGAGCTGAGGGCTAGGGTATTTATTTGCTAAGGACTATGTAACTATTTTTTTTTCAAATTCTTTTGAATATATGGTTTATGGTAGATGTGATATTATTATACCTATGCTTAATGCTGCCAAGGAAAAGAATGATTTTACTTATCCTGGTGTGTCACAGACAGATCTAACCTGTGTTTATGGAAATGCTACCTTGGGACACACGGTTGACTTATGTGTTACAATCCCACCCAATCCTGCATAAAGTTTTGTTGATGTTTCTTTTCATAATTAATCTTTGACATATTATCAATTGACATTTCACAATTCAAGTTGGGAATTCTACACTTAGAATCTAGAGAAAGCAAGCTAGAACCCGAACTGTATCTGGAATGCACAAAGAAGGACATAATGTTTTGGTTGTTTTCTAGATAGGAATATGTTGAGCACATTTTATGAATTAAATTCTCTAACTTTTCCAAGTATTATTTCTTGGCACAGTAATTTACATGAAAAGTCTCAGACATACAATTTAAATTGAATGCACACACACACATACGTATATATGTTTAACTAGCAACATAATAGTCTTAAAAGCAATCTAGAACAGTGTCTAAGACTAAAATAACACAGGAAAACTCAGTTTCTTAGATCCCTGCATTTATCAAAGAATTAATTTACTGTTTAATATAGAAGTTGGATGGATTGTTTTCACGAACTATGATTTCTTCATTTTGGATACCAAAGGGTAAAATTATATGAACTGTAGTTTGAACATCTTAATTAGCTTGGTGGTTTGAGAAAAGAGAAATGCCTTTGTCATAAAATGAAATAGGAGGACTTAGAGATAGAGAAGGACTGAAACAAAAGCCAGAGAGGGGACCGATCATTTGGATGTTATTTTTTTGTAGGATGAGACCATGGAGTCAGGACAGCATGCTGAAACTGCCTGGCTCCAGGTTTCCCATTGTTCTGTCATAAGGACTGAAATGGAGATGAATTCTTTGTCACTGGTTTGTCTATAATTCTCCTCCTGCTTCCCTAGGTCAGATAATGTGGTTTGGATTTAATGGCAGAGTTTAAGCCTTGATGACTCAATTTTGATATTTAGGCAGAACTGTTGGGTCAGAAACTTAGTCAAAACAATGACCTTCTATGATGGTTATTTAACATTGACCACTGGCAGCCCCTTCCCTGCAATCCTTATTCCCAGCCTGGCTTCTTCGATTCTCATTCAGTATTTCCCTATCTTACATTAGAAGAAAATCATATGCAGATTTTTTTTTTACTTCTGGGAAATAGCATAGATCCCCAATCTCATAAATTGATTTATTATCCTTTTTCAGCCTACACATTTACATTTTGAAAGAGACTTTGTGGGAAGTCACATTGGAGTTAGTGTGCTGGTGAGGTAATGGTAAAGTTGAGAAGAACGTAGCTGCTTTGGATGACCAAGTGGTATCCACAGCCTCTTTCTTGACTGGGTTAGAGAATTCAGTCCTTCTCAAGGACCTTAAAAACTGAGAATTCTTCAGGGTTCCCTCAGGCACATCAAGAGAACACAGGGGTAGGTGAGGGCCATTGAAGAGTATAGAAAGTGAGGGTACACCCATTCCACATGTAGGCACTTCAACTTATACATGCAGGTATATTTTAACAAGATGCTATACCATCCAAACAAAAGCTTTCAGAAATAGGGGAACATTACTCAGAGTAGAAAATTTGATTAAATTTGAAAGTGGCAAACAATTTTTAGAAGGTGAAAAAGTCACAGATGAATCTCTTTACCGTGATTTTTCAGCCCAGTGCATATTATGGATTGATGGACAGTACTGTCCATTGAAGGGGTATCAACTACAATGGCCCTGATGTGAACAGCCAGGGATTAGAAATAGGCACCACAGGAGACACTACAAGTTTCTGAGCCTTTGGCCATCATGAAGGAGAGATGGCCTTGGATAGGGGTGGTGAAGACACAAGGCCAGTACAGAATCCACTCCGTAATCTGTCATACAGCCCAACAAACAATTGAACTTTGAATTTAGATTCTTGAAAAAATGTCTTGGGATTAAAACATTCTGGGTCTGACTCCATTTTATTATATTTCATTTTAAATATGCTAATGAATTGTCATTTTGGGCCACCTAGGTTTATTATTATTGTTATTATTTAGATTTATACCTCCAACGTAGCTCATTATAGTCTCACCTCAACCACTACAAGGTTCTGCCTTGGGATTCCAGTTGAGATAAGAGGTTATCAAGTAAATTATTAGTATCAAGAGGGAGCAAAGAAGGTGTGCGTTCTGCAGGAGATATGTTTGTTGGTACTTGGCTTTAGGAAAAGGGGCACATTAAATGGAAGAGATCTTGAGAGGCTTGTTAATGTTTAATTGCTGCAAACCTCCTGTTAACATGCTCTCCTTTGACGTTCACACAGCCTTAAGTCCTTTGGAGTTTGAAAATGATTTTCTCCACAGGGTTTTAAGTAGGGTATGATCAAATAAAAAAAACATTATTTCTTCCTAGGACTGAGGAAGAAAGGTTGTATTGGTTTTCTGCCTCTGAGTTAACAAAATAGTATAGACCAGGTGACTTAAATAACAGAATTACATCTCATCACAGTTCTGGGAGGTGTTGGCAGGGATGGCGGCTTCTCCTGGAGACTCTTCCATGGCTATCTTAGGTATTCAAAATTAGTTTTGAAGTCACTGGGCATATTTGGATAGAACCAACTTTAACAGCTTGATTTTGATCTGATCGTCTCTAAGAGATCTATCTTTGTACAGCTATACTCTGTTCTACTCAGCATCAAGACTTTAACACGTGACTTTCAGAGACAGGTGGAACTCAGAAACATAGTATCTCTCAGAGCTAGATTTGTTTTATCCACAACTTAATAATTGGATTTCTATAGAAAGCTGGACTTGCTCATCCCTTTGTACATCTGGTTGTGGAGATATAACTGGCATTGCCTGCCTCCTGTTTCACATAGCATCGTCCTCGTGCCCAGACTACTCCAATTCTTCTCATCTGCGTCAAAACCATATGAAATGGAAATGATAAGATTATGTTATGAAGGAAGAAGAGACCTTAGGTAAGTTAAGGAAACTTGACACCCCCCTTTATAGGGAAACCCACAGAGAAGGCTGACCTGAGCTCATGGGAGTTCACAGATTCTAGACTGATAGATAGGGAGCCTGCATGGGACTAACCTGTATCGGCGTAAATAAATGCAAGACAGATATTAAAGAATATATACAGTTTTAATGTTTAAATAAACTTACAGAACCAAGGTTCCCGGGTAGCGGTTTCACAGGAGGCAGGAAAAAGGGACCAGCCGCCTCCCGCGCGCCCTATTTATCTGTATGCATTCGCCCGAGGCAACCCCCCCCTAAAGGGGCTGGCTTAACCCTACATTTCCCCGTTTTGTCTAAATAAGACAAAACTAAACCAAATATAACTATAAACAATAATAACATGATAAATATAACAAACAATATTGAGAACAAAAGTTTTGCTAGACATTCTATCTCAAGGAGTTTAAATAATGTAGAGAGTAACTACAATTAAATAATCTTCAACTCCATCAAAGATCTGAGAAGGGAATAAATATTACTTAACAAATGAGAGATATCCAAAATGTGCCAAAAATGACAGAGACAACTGACTACCTGGGCAATCACCTAAAGTCTCATTTGCAATGTTGAGTCAACCAACTTTGGCTAAGGCCTAACATAACTGACATACCATTATTAAATGCAAGGAACTTTCTTAGAATTATCCTAACCTGTCTTGGCAAGATAAGACAATCCTGTTTCATATCTTAGTCAGTAGTTGAGGTATGGGCTTTTCTTAACCCAAAGGGCAGTTCTGCCAAGAAGACAATCTCCCAGTGGAGTGTCTTTGGTGCTCAACGTTCTCTCGGGAGTAGAGTGGTGTTGCCAGGAGTAATTGTGTCTCGTTGGCACAGAATTCTAGGTCAGATTAAAGGCCATTTTCTACAGCTCTTCAAAGAGGCTGAAGATTATACTATCTATATTAAATATAATCTCTATGTATCTAAAAGACCTGATTAACCTAAAAATAAATGTGACAAACATATAATTCTCAATACCTATCTAATTTGAAAACTAAGAGAATAAACAACTGTGCAATATGAAGACAATGATCTTCGCCTGTAAACAATGTCATAACATATCAAATACAAACAATGTTATTACATGAATAGTATCAGAGGTAGAAATGTACATTGTGATATGATAGATGTATCCATACAATATAAGCATACGCTTATACAAAAATAGAGGTAGGAACACTCACATTCAATATTCAAGATATCAATATACAAGAAACAGTACCAATATAAATTTCTAAAAACAGTAAGTCACAAATACCAATCATCCCACCAAACCAGTTAATCCCCTCCTTTTTTTTTGAATATACCCCTAATTCCATACAATATCTCCCCATCCCCTCAACCCTAAACCAACCACTAAAAGATGTCCCTAACCCGGGGGCAAAACCCGGTGGGAAAAGGGATGTCGTCCTCTTAGATTGCTTCTAGCTGAATGGGGGCGACGTTCTTCTTAGGGGCTCCTGTGAAAGCAAATGATGGTAAAATTCCCAAATTAACCTTTGACCTAAGAAAATTATAACTAGTCTCTGAGCGTTTTGAGAAGGTCCGGCCAGAGTGTTGTCAAAAATGTGTATCATTCGAAATTGTCTCCTGTAGTTGGTACCAAAAAACAGGTCTAATATTAGCGCTTAAAAAAAAATTCATGACTTCATAAAAACCAGATTGAGTTGATGTTGTGGGGCCCCATCTTCATCCTGGAAACTTCAAAGATTACTGTAGGAAAATATGTTGTTTGTTATGGGAAATTTAAACATTAACATTAACAACAAGGACATATACTGACATATAAAGAAAGACACAGATATGAGGAAAGGCAAAGAAAGTTTATCAAGTATAAAATTATTCTTATTCTGTCCCATTTCATGGCTCCTGTTCTGAGACAGGAACTCTGAGATATCTCTTATCAACAGGCTTGGAATTGAAGAGGGCCTCAGAGAAGGCTGACCTGAGCTCATGGGAGCTCACAGATTCTAGACTGATAGATAGGGAGCCTGTATGGGACTAACCTAGGTTCTCTGCATGTGGGTGACAGTTGTGTAACTTGGTCTGTTTGTGGGGCCTCTGACAGTGGTACCATGATCTGTCGCTGGTACTTGAGCAGGGTTTTTTGAGTCCCTTATGGTGGGATGCCTTGTTCAGCCTTGATGCAGGGATGAGGAGCTTGGTCTATCCTCAGCTTGATATGTCATGCCTTGTAGACTCCACATGCGAGGCCTTACCCTTTCTGAGGAGTATATTGGCAGGGGATATAAAGGAGGTTGGGGAATGGAATGGAAGGAGACGATAAGGGGAAATTGTGGTTGGTATGTAAAATAAAATTTTAAAAATTTAATAAAAAACAAAAAAATCCAAATGAATAAATAAAAAGAAAACTTGAAACTATGAGCAACTGCCCAAGAAAAATACAGCAGCAGATTAAAGCCATGAAAGTAGGAAGTGGATAGAGAAGTGAGAGGCATTTCAAAAGTAAATTCTTAATGATATGAAACCTATTAAATATAGTAGATGAAAGAAAGAGAATTGCCAGTGTTATTCTAGAAGTATATCTACTTCTTTGTAGGATAGAACCATAAAGAAAGATGAAACAAAAAGAAAGATGTCCCTGTTAAAATCTTACCTGAATGTATGTCCATCTATATGTCTTTCTATATATTCTAATGTAAATGTTCCATCTTGTACACATGCCAATGTACACACATACACACACACACACACACACACACACACACACACACATGCACACACACCATTAAACTATGTCACTATGTAAAACATCTGCAGTGTTTGGAGGAGCAGCCAGAATGTTTGAGACATAGTGTGTTTAACAGAGGCTAATTCCATGCTGAGATGCCCTGAAGCAATTTTGCTTTCAGTAGACAATAGACACATGTATGAAATGGACCATATGTTTAAAAAATGGAAGAAAGAAGAGAAATAGACTATGATACTCTGTTGAAAAAGAAATTATATGGCTATGGTTCTGAGCACACAGGCCGGAAACCAAGTGCAAGATTATCAATAGTGTAGCTCTTTAGCAATTTTATAGCAGCCTTTGACCAAGAGGTAATGATTGCTATTCCTCAGTAAATAACTGAAAGTAAATAACATGGTAAAGGTTGTGGAGCAAAATCTTCATAGTAAACACTCTGTTAAGGGTCATTGGGTGTGTTAATGCCCTTCTTAATGAATATATCATTGAGCACTGGTTAGCCATGTGTATTTCTGGGAACCCTGCTGACTCCTGAGAAGATACGTTGGTAGTACAAGTGTAGAAACCTCATGGTAAATATAGACCTGCAATCAGGACATTAACATGCATGAAACATTCCTCCTGAGCTATGTACATGTGATGTGGTGTGGTGCGGTGGTGTGGTGTGGTGTGTGTGTGTGTGTGTGTGAAAGTGATCATAGAGTGTGACTTATGCAGAGGGCAACATGCAATAGTTTTTCTCTTTCCATTGTGTGGGTTCTGGAGGCAATCTCAGGTCATCAGATTCATCAGCAGATGCCTTTATGCCCTGAGCTGTCTTTCTGACCTTTCATGAAGAATCCATAGATGGCAGTGGACCATTGCATATTAAAATGCATTCTCAGCAGAAGGATTGGTTTCAGTTAGGAAAGACCCTCTTCTGTTACCATAAATACAAATCCTTACTTTATTGTAATCCATAGTTTCAACCCTACCTTTCTTCTTTCTAGAAGCTCAGGCTCACAGGTAGCTGCTACTAGGTTTATTAAGACTATTATTAAAATCGTAATTGTACCACTTTAAAGGTATTTTTTAGCAGGAGTGGAGAATTGCCTGTCTTTTCTGACACCTATATATCATTTTCTTTCAGTTAAATGCCAGGGAACATTTTCATTGTTGGAAAACGATGAAGCTGACAGTTAAAGAAGGTAGTACAACCAGGTTCTGTGTAACTGAGTCACTAGATAACACAGTTGACTCTCTCCATAAACACATGAGTACTGTCCATGGACCTTACAGTCCTCTCCTTTGGCTTGTTTGCATCTACATCTGAAAAATGACCCTGGTATAAGACAGTAAACACTTTTAGGCTAGTCATCCTTACCATTCCAAATGGATGGCTCAGTTAAATATTATGCAAATCAATTAACTATCAGTGCAGAGAAAAAACATTTTAGATATTTTTCCTAGGAACATGCAGTGCAAAAAAATTGCGCACTACTTGTTGTTAGATAAATATAATGACGGAGAAGACACTGAGGAATTCCAGCCTTCTAGGCTTATATTGTCTCTACATAACTTTCTTTCTCGTTTGAAGACAAAAAAGAAAATGAAAGGGAGGAGAAAAGTAGAGAAGGAAGGGAGGAACGGTGGAAAACAGGAAGGGAGGGAGAGAGGAAAGAAAGAAAAAAATTTAATTATATGCCATGTACAGTATGATCGTTTCCAACACTGAATGTTGAGAAAGGCTTTGTCTTTGAATGACAAGCAAAGTTAATGAATGCACACTCTGATAAGTTTTAAGTGAAAATAAAGTGTTTGGGGAATGAATGTGTTTTTAAGTGATTCTCTGTTTTGGAGCCTTGCTTGATTAATTGGCCAGTTATTGGCCGTGAATGCTTCAGATGGAAAAGCATCTATTGTATAAAAGAAATGTAAAAAAAAAAGCAGTATGCCAATATTCATAGTATACTCCTACTTTAAATTATATACATGCAATTGTGTATATAAATATATCTATTTATCTACACACATGCACACACATATGTATTTAATGTGGAGTCATATGTTAAGCCAAGTCTTTATTTTCTTTGTTATGTTTTTCTATATTAAAATTTCTTACAATTCATTCCCATCACTTGTAAAATGAGATGATCAACTATAACATGATTTTTTAATGTACTACATTTTCAATCCCACTATCTTGGCTTCTATCCCCCACTCTCCCCTGAAACATCTGATTTCCTCAAGGACAGAGTTTTCCAGAAGTGTATACCGTAGAGTTGCTGTGGACTATTCCTGGGTAACATCATGAGGGGTCTGTCATTTATCAGGGGCCCTTTACAATGCGATTTCATTCACGAAGCTCCCCTGAAATCATTTCTGCGTGGTTGTGCCATCAGTTAACAGAGTCGCCATCATCATGGTTTGACTGGATAACCGAGGAGGCAGAGAATCTCAACCTTTTGGATCCCAGAAGCATTTGTATTTTTTAAAACGTTGCTAATATTTTATATAACGGTTTCCTCTTTTGTAACCCTGTTGTTATTGTTTTTAAAACACATGAATTGAACTTTTAATTTAAAACTTGTGTCGGGCTTCTTCCGTCATGCTTGAAGAAATAAGAGGGACGGTAGATTTGTACCAAACCGATCAAACACATTAGCAGCTGTCGCTCGTGCTGTAAACGGAGAGGAAACAGAGCTTTCCCGTTGCTCACAGGGCTTTAGCCCTGTGCCTCTGCAGTGATAACTGCTTTGAGTCTTCTGCACCACCAATAAAGCATGTTCTGGGACCAGAGCACCAAAGACTGCAAGCTCAGCCACACAACCATTTCCAAGAATCCCCATCTGAGGTAGCTGACACATCTGGCAGGTGGTTATTTTCTCAACACCTCGTCTGATTAAGGTTACATCCAAGTTGATTATTTTCCCTCAAAGAAAACTGAGATTCCTGTTAGCTATCATATGACATGTTGGCATATTTCCTCGTTAGGGCTCTGGTAGCATTAAATGTTTATGTATTTATTTTCTGCTTTTCCAATATCACCGTATCTTCTGTTGTATTGTCTTACAAACACAGATTAGATCATTCAATCCTTGCTTCTTGGATTATTACCCTTGAACAAGAAGCTTCTTACTCTTTGAATCTATGCTGCTATCTACCCCACAGGTTAGATCAGCCTGGGGTTGAAAGTGGGCCTTGATGCTATTGAGTACACGAGTAATTTGTATGTGTTGTTTTAGCTCCACAACATTAAAATCCTAAAGAAGGTTTTACGTAACAACTGAGAAAACAGGGGCTTGGTGAGTTGAATGTCAGTTTTCTCTCATTGCACAGCTAAGAAGTCTCATTGCCGAAAGGAGTCTAATGTAGTTTGGAAACTTCAAGGCTACTCCTTGCCTTCTTGTCCATACTGATCCACACCTGTCCCTTCACTAACTTCTCATGTGGACTGCAGCACAATGTGGATAACATATAGCAAACCTCAGCTCTGGCTGCTGTCCTTTACCTAGCCTGCTATGCTTGGCTTTCTTGGGTGTTTGGCTACAAATATTTGCTCTCCCAGTCTCTAGTGATTTATAGGCTACATTATCTGATAGCAGTGATTTTCTCTTTAAGAGGAGCTTGGGCTATCTGTCGTAAACATACATATTTTACCCTCCACCTATTGCCTTGCATCGCTCGTGGTAAAGCACACCAACCATGAGTCATAGGCTGGCATGAAATAGTGACACACACCCATAGCCACTGCTTCCTACTTCCAAAATACCCCTTTAGGCACTGCATGATGTGTCTTTCCTTATAGCCCTAGCATTTGCCTCAAGATATATAATATCTTGAAATAATATGTGCTTTCAAAGACTTGAGATCCTCAATACTACCTTAGTTCTGACATTGTAATTTTTAATTCTAAGATAGTGATCAAGTTATTGCTGTTTTGAAGATTCAGGATCAGAGTTAAATTTTATACTAGATAACTATTTATGTGTGAGGAAAAAATGCCAACATTGGAACATAGAAAATCATTTATAAAGTTTATGCTTTAGCCCTCTAATAAAGCAAGAGGAAGAAAGCCAGAGTGTCTAGTCCAAAAAAATTCAAATATTGCACATGGTAAGTCTGGTGAATAATATCACATTTAGTCACACTTTCAGAGGCAGCATAAAGATTATAATAATCAAAAATGACATTTTAGTGAGGGACCAGAGTAATTTCTTTATGCTTAATGGGAATGAAGCTTCCTGTTCTAAGTATTAGAGATTGCTCAGAGTTGGATGGTTCATGCAGCTTTTACTTTCAAGGGAATTTATATTGCGATGGGAAATATGGGATACACTACCATTCCCTCTGCCGTGCTAAAGTGGTGCCACTCTTGATGTGATCACAGAGACCTCAGGCTTTCGTTAGTCACAAGACTTCTGAGTGCATCTTCCCACCGCCAAGATCCAAAGGAATGTTGAATGAGTTTCCACATGGATATCGGGAGCTATAAGACTCGGATTAGTGATGGGTACAGTCATTGACAGTACTGAGCATCTCCAGGCTTACCTAAGTCATTGTTAAGGTTTTACAGTATCAAGAACAGAAGGCAAAACGTATTATCCTGTCAGAGTCTAGACTATTGTTATAGTCTTATTGGACTCAGTGACTGCATCAGGCACAGAAATTTCAGTAGTTATCTTCATGGGTAAATCAAGCTACACTGGGGAAACAGGAGAGAGATTTTCAAATTTCTTTCAGGGATCTCCAGATTTTGTGGAGGGGCAAGGGGTAAAAGAGTGTGGTGAGGCTCTGACCTAATAAACTCCAAATATATTTTAGATTTCTTTAGCCAAGAGTAGCCCTGTTCTACCTAGTCTTGATTTATCTAAGCTACATTTTTATTAGTCAAAGGAAATATAAAACTTCCTTCTAAAAGGACACAAGAGTTGATTCATATCCCACCTGCTTAAGATCGGAATTATCAGTCTGAAACAATTAATTATAAAGCATCCTGAAATTGTGAACACCAAAAAAAATCATTAGTTCTAATTGTTATATTTCATACACAAAAGTGCCAGAGAATCATACTGCAGACAGTGATGGATTATTGCAACACAGACTTGTAGAATTCTAGCTCTCACCTGAATCCAAAAAGCACTAATGCTTCTGTTTACAGTGTACTTGTATGTGCATGAAGAATGGCCCCTTTTCGGCAATCCTGACGTCTGCAGTTGCAGACAGGTTGCATCTATTATATATCCTACATTTGTTTCTTGACTGATGCTTTCAATCCTTTTGTCGCAGAGACAGAAGAACGCCACATTAACCTTCTGTTTCCCTATGATAACTGTCTCATTCGAAATTCAGTGTGGTTACATAAAAGCAACACTCTATCCACAAGCTTTTGGGGGGCAGGTCATTAGTAGCTTTGACTGCCATAATTTTTGGATGATCCATCATCTTGAAATCCTTATCCTCTGGATTCTTCTTTTCTGTAAACACTCATCTGTAAAATACATTTTTCTTAAAATATAGAAGCTAAGCTTTACGGCAGTAGCTGCTCTGCCAGCCTCTACAGAGAATGGATATTCCAAATGAGCTGTGTATCAGAAATAAGAGCCAGAGTAAAGGCTGAGCTTCTGGACCACAAAATAGAAAAAGAAATATTCAAAAAGGCAGCTTAAGACAGAAATGTGCTCTCCCTAGGAACTCTGGAAGTTTACTAATTAGTTATGGATCAGAAGCGTTTGACAGGCACAACTTTGCTGATAGCACCACTATCCCTGCCATTTCCTGAGGAGGGTCAGAAGATGTGGTCCTCTTTGTTCCCACAGCCAGGTAAAAAGATGCTTCAAAGACCGTTGTCTCTATTCTCTGTTCTTTTGCAGTTTATGTGGATAGTTGTTTTGCCTGAATTCTTATTTGTGAACTACATGAGTGCCTGGTTTTCAAAGAGGCCAGAAGAGGGGGTTGGATTCCCCTGAAGTGGGTTTATAGGTGGTTGTGAGCTACTCTGTGGGTGGTGGAAGTTGAACCTGAGTCCTATGGAAGAGCAGCCCGTGCTCTTGACCTCTGAACCATCTTTCCATTCCCCTGCTACAGTTACTTAAAGGTAATTTCAAATACTATTGAAACCAAAAATGCATGGGAAGGAAGAGGTAAGGATTGAAATACTGTAATAGAAGATAAAATTCATTGCCTAGATTTAATGGTGCAGAATCCCAGACCTTCAGAAGTTTTCAAATAAATGTCCTTGCATTTATACTTAGTGTGCCTTCTCAAAGAAGTTAATTATGTCTCTGAGAAGAAAGACTTATCTCATCACAAACTGTATAACACTCTAGATGACTTCTAGCTTGCCTGTCAGCTCTGGGAGGGAGGAAACATTATTGTAACCTTCTCGTTAAATTAAAGCACATCTTTTAAATAATTAAACTTCCTTGAATATTTAAAAAAAACTTTTATTTTAGGAAGCCAAGAGCATCAAAAGCAATGAGTGCCAGTACAGAAGACTCTTCCCATTAAGCCTGACTTGTTCATATGTGATACAGATAGAGAAGCTGAGTTCCTGATCGTGAGAGGGAATCAAGAGCCTGTGCTGCTGAATACTGGAAGAACAGACTCCATGTTGCCAAGGTGGACACCAGAGAAGATGGTCAAGACTAATGCAGCAAAGAAAAAAGGGTACAGGCTTGTATACACAGTAATCCTGTCTCCCCAAGATAATGTCCTCACTACATGCTCTCAATAAACTTCCTCCCTTCCTGTGGGAAAGCAAACAAGCTGGTAACTTAAGACAAAAGGTTTTAGAGCACACTGATCATCCAAACCTAACATAGGCCAACTCTGAATTTGTGACATTTTTCTTCAGTTCACAAAGTGTGTATATGCCACAATTCATGCCTCATATTTGAGATGTAAGTATAGATTAGATATGAGTTTTCTATCAAACTGCTCAGAGGAATACAAAGCGTAAAAATAAAAATACCAACTTCATATTGTAATTGGATTTTCTTGAGATATTATTTGTTTGGAAACATTGTTACTTTATTTCATAGGTAAAAGAACACTTTGTAAAATTCATAATTTGTTTTCCTCTGCTCCTTGATTGCAAGGTTGCTGTACATTTTAGTCACTAAATTTGTTGAAATTGTGGTGGTGATTTTTCTCATTACTCATTCCTTAATGAGGACAGATTTTCGAATCCTTCTGTGCTCTGTGTAGTGAAAAATAAATCTCCAAGGTGAGAGAGACTTTCTCACTTGGAGACCGAGATGGAGGGCTGGCTAAAATCCATAGCCAATGGGCAAATTGACATCTTCTGTTCATTCATCATCTTCTAGACCCTGTTGTCAAACAACAATCACGCTTGTAGGATGAGCAAAACTTTCAGGATGATCTCAGGTGGGTACAAGTCTGAATCTTCACACAGGGAGGATTTTATACAAGGGATTTGCTGTTTATAAAACCTTGGGGAAATCACTTAAAGCAGCTGGCTTTATAGGAATTGGAGAGTGTAGGAATTAGAGGAATTTCTACAGATAATCTCCAAGATCCCTAGCTTCAGAACAGTATTCAGATGAGCATGTCCAGAGAGTTCTCCAAACTCTAACACTGTCTGTTTCCTGCTGATCTGCCTTCCACTGAAGGAAAAAATAATCCCCTTCTGATTTGCCTGCCCTATTTCATCTAGGAGAGTTTCATGAATAGAGTCTATGCCCAAACTCAAATACCAGAAAAGAAATTTCCAGGCTTATAGACCTTGTAAGGCTTAGAAAAGTGTGTGTGTGTGTGTGTGTGTGTGTGTGTGTGTGTGTGTGTGTGTGTGGTGTTGTGTTTTGCAGGACTAAGAGCTGATATTCAATATATCATCTTCAGCATATGAAGTTAGTATATAAATAAGTGGCAAAATATTTTTCTATTTCCCTATGTAAAGGAATTCAGATGTATTTTAATAGTATCCACACAAAAGAGACATTAAGATTACCTTTCCCTTAAAGATATAACATCAAGGCTTAGAAATATTTAGTAAACATATTGAAGCCACTTTGCTGTTAGGTGGAGGGTTGCTGTGCATGCATGGGTCTATTGTATTCCACGATGAATATCTACTGGAATCATCTTCTCGTGTTTGATGCGCTTGTGGTACAGGAAACACTCCTTTAATTCTGAAAGATTAGATGCATCCTATAGTAGTTTTCTACCGTGAAGCAGGTACTGAAACTACAACTCAGAAAGCAATCAGTTTTCCAGATCTTCAGATCTCACCATTTCACCTAGACATTGTTATTTCCTCAAGACTTTATCTGAGATTTGGGGTAATAGAAATTCCTCCAGGGTTTTGACAGTGCATTGAGAAATTTCAAGTTTCCAGTGATGCTGTTTCAACTTGGAAACATTTTTGTGTGTATGTTTTCATAAATGTTATATCAAGCCTACAGCTGAGAGGCTTTCCTGGATCTTTTCAATAAAATATAATAAGTCCATCAATAGAGATAAGTATCATGTGCTTTGGAAAATGAAGGATCATGATCGCGCACACACACACACACACACACACACACACACACACCAGTATTTCTTGTAGAAATACTCCACAAGAATATCACATTAAGCAGCAGAAATAAGAAATATATATGAACATAATAAAGGCAGATGCTACTATTGAAATTAATGTCATCTACTAAGCTTTCAAGTCTCAATGCTGCTTCCCTTATAGTTTGGTTCTCCAAAATCAAAGCTTCATTCTGTCTACTACTATTGTACTTAACCAACAAATAAGATAATTGATAGAGAATAATCCTGTACATTTATAAAAGATTCAAGATTAATGAGTTTTTTTAGATATGTTATCTCATTTGATACATAAAGGTAATTTGGAAAGGCGATAGACTCTCTTTTATGTCCTTAGTGCCAGATAAAAATCTCCAAGTCAGAGTATCAAAAGTGAAATTGTGTCCAGAAGGAGCTTAGCCGTATCTGCCTCCTGTGGAGTCAGCATGGAGTGAAGACGAAGCTCTTGGAAAGCACATATTTCCAACTTGTAGATGCAGTACTGATTATATATATCTGAATGATCTTGGAAATAAGAACTCAATGAATATTCTTTATCCGTTAATTTGTTGAAGGACATTCAAGCTGTTTCTTTCTCTTGGCTATTGTAAAAATGGCAACAACAAACCAGTTGTGTTGCCTGGGAATAGAGTCAACCCTAGCGTGTGGTAGACCTACCAAGGATCACCTTATCAGAGGAAACTGACTCTAGATCTTACGGCAGTTATCAAATGCCAATAATTCCTCAGGTGGTGATGGAATATCATTCCTACCTTCCTGTCTCCATGCTGAGATTTTGTCTGATCTTTTCTGAAGGTCTTGTTCATGTTGTCGCAATTGCTGGGAGTTCATACATGCTTCTGCCCTATTGTGTCTGAGAAACGCTATTTCCTTGATGCTATTGACCACCTGTGTCTTTTAAAATTTCTCTTCACTCTATTGTTGAAAGATCCATGAGGCTTGCAGAGAGGGCTGTGATATGAATGTCCAGTTTAAGGCTGAGGGCTCCAATCTCTCATTGTCTCGGTGTGTGGGTTTCTACATTAACTGCCAACGGCTGCAAGAAAAACTTCTAATATGAAGTTTGATGTCCATGCCATGAGATAAAATTCATACCCAGTGCTGTTGAAGAGACTAAGAACCTGTGGCCAACAGTTCTCAATGTGTGGGTTGCAACCCCTCTGGGGCCTGAATGAGCATTTCACAGGGGGTGAAAATTTGATATCCTGTATATTAGATGCTTACATGACACTTCATAACAGTAGTAAATTTAAAGTTAGAAAGTAGCCATGAAATAATATTATGGTTGGAGGTCACCGCAACATAAGAAACTGTATTAAAGGGTTACAGCATTAGAAAGGTTGAGAACCAGTGATGCAGGTGATAGTCCCTAGGGAGAACACAACATTTTTATTATGCTCAATAGACATAGTGTGTAGTAATGACCAGTAACTCATTATTATACTCATATGAGAGCATCTCTCAAACCTTTTATTCTTTAAAAAGTACTCAGAATCATGCATTCTGTTGCAACAATAGGAATTGGATAAAGTTGTTGCATACCTATAGCAGGGTGGTGAGTTAATTCTGTTCCTGTCACTTAGAGGCTGTAACAGCTTTCCTGTGGTCCATTTGAGAACCTCATGCCACAGTGTAGGCCTGCTAGGTTCACTTTCTGTATTTCCACCAAGGACATCGAACTTTATTGCACAGAGAAACATGTAACCTATCAAATCACCCTCACCTGCTCCTGTATGAAATCAAACACATTTTTGCACACTTCACGATGTGAACGTGCTTTTTCCTCTCCGACCTCAAGTCCCAAATCACAGGGCAGCGGTAGCTGAAATGAGTTGGACATAAATTTAAGGTATAAAGTACCATCTGTTTCAAGCAGTTAGAAAAAAGATAATGGGAGAGACTGTTTCCCTGATAGATGGTTATCGGGAAACAGCATTTGGTTGAGAAATTGCTAAGACATACCTGGGTCACTTACAGTCCACCAGGTAACCAATGACAAACGGAGATAAAAATACAGTGGAATTTGGGAAATGGTGTTATTTTCCTGCTCTGTAGGTTTCGCTCTGGAATTGAGGTCTGCTACACTTTACAGAGAACAGACACCATATGACATGCCCAGGCTTCATTCATGACTGATCATCAAGTACGAACAGCCAGTTAGAAACGCATTCAGTTATCTTGGAAGCTCAGAACTCTTTAACTGGACAGGATCTCAGTCCTGGAGCACCTGTGTTTTAAGAGACATGTTTCTTGATGGTGGCACAGGCTGAGAAAATAATGATGGGTGGCCAGTGCCCTACATTGCACTGATAAGAGCCACATTAACCCTTCGCTTCTCCATACTTGATTGTTTTCTTTTTATCCCTTTTTGCTTTTGCTACAATTTCAGAATTGTAGTGATGTAAGATCTTATTTGCTTGTTTGTTTG
Source organism: Microtus ochrogaster (assembly GCF_000317375.1). Taxonomy (NCBI): domain Eukaryota; kingdom Metazoa; phylum Chordata; class Mammalia; order Rodentia; family Cricetidae; genus Microtus; species Microtus ochrogaster. The sequence continues at coordinate 15,211,457 of NC_022029.1, forward strand.
TTCCCCTTGAGTTCCCCTCCTTTGGTATTAAATTATGTGTGTCATTCTCTCTCCCTGAATTCCCCAGCCCTGTCTGGCCTCTGTTTAAAATGCAGAGACTCAAAGCGAAAATGCCATTGCAGATCTCAAGCATCAGACATGCAAAGGCTGTTTCTTTTTCTTTTTGGTCTCTCCTTCTTTTTACATCCATAACTCAAGTGATTCCTGCTCATCTGCTCCCATCTTTTCTTGGCAATGTCTTCATGATAAAATGTCCACTTTCTTCAAACTCTCACAGTCCCTGCTGCTTTGCTCCCCATTAACCATGCCTGCTTCTGCTTGTTTGTCTCCAGATGTATTCGTTAGCATTTTTCCAGTTGAATCTCATCCTCTTATTTCTCGCTCATATTGCTAACCTCTCCAGGGGCCCATATGTTTCCACAGCTCTTATGCCAAAATCACAGAGCATCTTAATACAAACCCTTCTTCAATGTCCTCACACCAGCCAAAAAAAAAAAAAAAAAAAAAAAAAACTCAGTGGTCTGTCAGCCCGATTTACAGCCAGCTCTGCCTCAGCATTGTGAAATGAGCACTGGATTTGAAGTAGAACCTGAACACCTTATCTCCTTGAGGCGTCTCTCCTGTGCCTCAGTTTCCTTAGTGTCCTGAATGATGAACAGCAATGTCTTTGCCCAGTTGGAATATGAGGCAATGGCTCCCAAGTACCTTCCATGTGCCAGGAAACACTGAAAACCTCTTTCTGACTCATGGGAGAAAAAAAGAAAACCTAAAATTTTTGGTGAGTGCCTTTAAGGAAAGGGTGCTGTGCTATAAAGAGACCCAAAGAGGAAAGAAATGACTATCTTTGAGTATATTTATGTTATTAAGGAAAACAGAAGAAACATGGTAGTGACAGATAACTGGCATTTGAGTCACTGGATCCTATGATGTATTAGGTTGGCTTCAAGTTTGCCAGCTACGAGGCTTGTCCACATGGTGTGCCTTACCTATCTACAAAGCCCAGACCTCGCTGTATCTTTGCTTTCCTAGCCAACGTCTATTTAGCTTTCCAGAGCCGTGTCAAGCAAGCATCACCTTATGCAGGGATTAGCCTTGACCTTCCCAGAATGAATTATGTACTCATGCTGCTGTCCTTCTCAAGGAACCTCTGCAGACCTCAGAGGTACCAAAGCATGCTACAGTAATTTAAGCTACCCACCTGCCGTCTCCAAGGTTGTCTTTGTATCTCTGCGAGACAAAGGTTCCTCCATTCAGCTTATCTCTGCATTTTCCATGCCCCAGATTTCATTCGTGGCGCTATACAAATGCCAAGGAAGATATGTGAATGATTACAGAGCAGCGTGTCATTTTATCTCAGCTTTTAACTAACAGTGAGGGCAAAAGAACGGCTGACTGCTTCCTAGGGGTGCACGCGGAGCATAGGCCCCTGAAAGACCCAAAATACCCTTCACAATGACTCACTACCTAGTCAGAAATGTCACTTTACCAACAATAGATAAAATCAGGCATACTTTCCCTGAATATATATGTATATACATATATACATATATATAATTTTGCTTATATGATTATATATAATGTAGTATATATATATATATATATAATACATAATGTATTATATATATAAAGAAACCTGGCAGCCTGGTAAAGCCTGTGGTTCCTTTAGCAATCTGTTGAAAGGAAGCCCAGGCACAGAGAGTGGGGAATATAGAGGCCCAGGAGTGAGCAGAGACTGTGTGACCTATGATACAAGTCTAAGCTTATGTGTTGGAGCCTCACTATGTCTTGGTCCTTTATTGGGAGAGTTCTTTTTCTGATCACCTCCGAGTAACAAGTCCTTCTTTGACTATCCTATACACAGCTTTCCTCATCTTCCCAGCCTCTTGATTACAAAGCATTCAATTCATTTTGCTTGCTGTGCAGATGGTTTATTGAGTAAAGGTGCTTATGCACAATTCTGGCTGACTGAGTTTGATCCCAGGAACCCATGTAAAGGAGGAACAATAACATTAACTTCACAATGGTGTCCTCTCCTATACCATTTAGTTCTGGCATGTATTTCCCACCCCCCATTACATACACATACATGCCCATGCGCACGTGCACACACACACACACACACACACACACACACACACACACACACATAGAGAGAGAGAGAGAGAGAGAGAGAGAGAGAGAGAGAGAGAGAGAGAGAGAGAGCCTCATGTAATAACCAAATATTTTTAAATCTTCATGCCATTTTGCTTTTGTAACTTGAGGTTGGCTTGCTTGCTTGTGTGTTTACTTGATTATACCTTTGTCTGCTCTGCCTCCTCATACCTGTATCTAAGTCCTACAAAGCCAGAGGTTGGCTTGAATATTGACATATTCAGTAGGTATTTAAGAACTGATTCATAAAAAAAAGAAAGAAAAAAAAAGAACTGATTCATTTTTTCACACTGGGGCAATTTTACTTTCTTTTCTTAGTCTTCTAGTAATGATGAAGTTCTTAATATACACAAGGCATTTGTGTATTAGCTGAATATCTGCTTTAACCTGAGCCACGTAAGAGTGCTCATAGTGGGAAGGAATTGTACTGATACTCAATGGTCTCTGATATCAGGAAGTGGGACAAGAGGAAGAGGTGCTGGATGAAATGTACTCTCTTTGAGGGAAGTGGTTATAATGAAATACAGGAACAGCTCTCTATACCTACAGTCACTCTCTCCTTGCAGAGCAAAGATGGCCAGCGGTATGTGTGGTTCCATTTATTCAGGGACCACTATTGTCTAAATACGGGTTTAATCTGTCTCAGAATGAATTGATGGAGGAGATCAGAAACTTATATGTATACCTAATATCTTGACTATCTAATACCTTCCTATCTTGAATTATTGGGTCACGAAGAACCAATTCACTACAATTGGCAGCAACAAGGTTTCAAATTACATAAATACAGCATGTAGCCATAAAATGAAGCACTAATTATTCTTTCCACATCTGCCACCTAAAAAGCCTTTGCCCCCTTTAGGGATTGGAAACATAAATGAAGTTTTGAAATCAGTGGTTTGAGTAAGGCACAGTATCGTGTTTTCAAACGGAATCTTAAGGCAGGAGGCCATGCATATGAATGAAGAGTATAAAAATCAGATTAAATGCACTTGAACTCGGGTAATGTTCCATTATCAGAAGTTTCTTAAACATCTGATAGGATTATCGCAGAGGGCCGACAATCAGGAGTTATTCCTATCAGTCAATGTACACAGGGCTCTTGTGAAGAAAATAAAGAGAAGGAATGGGCCCTGAATTCCCTGTAGGTCCATGGGAAATGCAGAATAACCAAGGGCCTTTGGAGACAACTAATGTGTATGAATGTTTTTTATTTTTTAAGCATATCTATCCACAAGCATACAGATATCTGTTTACAAGACAACATTTTAAAATGTGTAGATAGGATACAAAAACATCTTTCATAGATATTTTGAAATGAAAAGACATTATAGCCAGAATTGTTTATAACTTGGTGGAGTATTGAGACTCAGTGCCAGAGGACTGAGTACTCGGTACTAGTAACTTCGTGAGAGAATGGTTTTGAGACAAAGTCTTGCTATACCTTCTCTTAGGCTCATCGTCCCCCTGCTCCAACCTCCTGCGTGAATTATAAGCAGGCATGAGCTGCCATGCACAGTTTAAAAACGTTCTTGAGATGAATTTGTATATATTCCCAAGTCTTTTTGTTTTCTTCAGTCGCCTTTCCATTTTCTAAAGATAAGTATGTCACCATCATGTGTCCCTGGCATTGGTACAAAGAAAGACAAGTGCTCAGACGATCCATAGCCGATCACACAGGAATCACACAGTGGGTTGATCCTCTTTGCAAACTCGGTTGACTCTGTAAGCAGTCGGGTGGTGGACGAGGACCAGTACTGATTCTCAGTGAGGACCTTCTTATATCTTCTTCACTACTGTTAGTGTCTTCATCCAGAGCTTTGTCCTCTCCACCACTATTCTTCCTTCCTTCTTTCTCTCCAGTGCATTTACCTCCCAACTCAGAACTGTAGGAGCCGTAAAGCAAGGAGAGAGAATAGATGACTCTGGTTGGTATAAGGCCAAGGAGTCTACACAGCCCTCCATTCACTCAGCAGCCATCCCCAAATGCCTGCTTTGTACCAGCTACTGTGATGAACTCTCAAGAGAATCACTTAAGTCTTGGCCTCCAGAACTCTTTCAGTCTAGGAAGATGTCTGGAAAAAATGTTAAGCCTGATATATATATACATACATACATACATACATACATATATATGTTTCTATATGGCTTCCCAATGTAGATCTAAATTGAACTTATTCAAGGTATTTTATGCAAACTCAGATTTTCTTAGCCTCTCTCAGACGTCTTGAAACAGAGACTCCAGGGTGAGGCCCAGTAGTCTGTACTAAAACCCTTCTTCAGGGCATCCTGTTAACCTGGTTCCCAGACCTCCTTGGAAAGCAGTGCTCAGGTAAGTGCATGCATAATAGATAGTAGCTAAAACGGGGTGCGTGTGCTTTCTCAGCCTGCTGCTTCTGCAAAGGTCACCCCAACAACTTTCTCTGTGCGTTCATATGTTTCAAACCTTGTCTGCTTAGGGAAATTACCTTACTTGTAATTGCTACCCCATCAGCTACCATTCACAGACTACCCTGGGAGGGTGGTTGCTTTTGTCTATGTAGTGTTAGAAAAATAAAATTACACCACGTATTGCACAGCTATAGAAGTCTCTGACTTTAATGTACTGTGATTTCGGCTCATGCATTGAGCTTAATGGCAATGTGCTTTAACACCTGCTCTGTGATACATTTTGGAACGTGTTCAGGAACCTACTACCTACCATACATAATTTAAAAATATAGGTACCATGTGTCATTTAATGGAGGAGAAAGCCAACTAGAGACTGACCTTGCTTGCTCCTTCATTAATGTGCTCTTCCTAAGTTAATTGCCACTAAGACAAAACAACATTTTCATGAAGGAACATTCCCCAGAACCAACCCCAAAGTTTTGATCTCAGTCCCTGCCATTAGTTGACTTACCTGAAACCTTTTTTGATGAATATGCTGTATAACCTTGGCAAAGATTATTTCTTCCTGAAACCCCGTTTGACTCACAGATTGAAAGTTGCAAGAGGAAGACGTTCATTATGTAAGTCTTTTCTTTCTGCTCAGCAGCATCACATACAGAAAAGACAGAAATCTATGATGGAGAAAGGAGAAGGATGGCGAATCTGCTGACTATGGCAAATCTACAGCTGCCACACACTGTGGTCTCTCCTTTCTCTTTTGTGTCCTGTGACTTTCAGTAACTTGCAAGTTAGGCACTGGATAATTTGTTCTGAGACTCCCTGCCTACCACTGAGGCTATTATAAACCAAATATCCTTTGCTCCTATTTTCTTCTTTGTAACAAGGAGCTATTATTTGTATCATGGGTCACATCTGCATAGTAACACTCATATTGCTTGCCAAAGATCTTAGCTTTGGAAGGTGTTGTCCTATTGTTGATAAACCCTCCTATATCCCTACCCCAGCTTTCATGTAAAAGAAAGCATAGTATTACTACTATTTCTAATAATACTTTGTATTTATTGATGATTTCTATGCACTGTGCAAAATTTCATGCCAAAAAATATTGCTACATGATGGTGAGATGACATAAGATTTCAGTCTTGGGCCAACGGTGGTGACACATACATGAATTCCACGGACTTGTGAGGCTGAAATTGAATGATCTCCATAAGACTGAGGCAAACCTGGCCATAAAGAAAGATGGCATCTTCAAGAGCAGTAAGTAAATAAACCCTCAAACTAAGGAAATTGGGCTCCAGATTCCCCTCTCGAAACTATATTTTCTGAATTGCAGGTACAATGTTGTTTATTTAACTCCTTAGTTGTCACCTAACCATCATTGCACAAAGCCACTCTGGATTCATTAGTTTTATATATTGGATTTTCACTGATATTTAAAATGGGTAAATTGTTTATTACATAAGCTACTGAAATGTATGAAATGCAAATGCTATGATATTTTCATTAAAATGGCTCTTACGGAGCTTTTCCTGGCTTCATATAGCAGCATACCATAAAACTATTATTTTCATTTAAAATGACATCATTTATAATAAGATGCAAAGAAATGCCAATACTGCAACATACAAGAATTTCATTTATCATTTACCATAAACAAAGAAATATCCAAGCCACTTGGCTTATACAGAGCTCTTAATGCCTCTGATGCTGAATATATTGACACCATAAGTTTATTAAGTGGCACATGAAGATTCCCCCTCATGGATATAGCATGTAAGATGCTATAAATTGCAAGGTGCCCATTACTCTCAGGTTTTCACACAATAAAAAGTACTACTAGCCGGGCGATGGTGGCGCACGCCTTTAATCACAGCACTCGGGAGGCAGAGGCAGGCGGATCTCTGTGAGTTCGACACCAGCCGTTCCAGGAAAGGCACCAAAGCCAAAGAGAAACCCTGTCTCGAAAAACCAAAAAAAAAAAAAAAAAAAAAAAAAGTACTACTAACCATGTGATGACATTCCAGGCATTTTGTAATGTGAAAAATATCATCTCTGAATTGACTAAATGGTCATATTTATTTCTTTAGTTAGATTACCAATCTTAAAATTTTATCTTATGAAGTAAAGATACAATCTATCTCAGTTTTTAGAACCTTGGTTAGGAATATAAATCTTAGGGTGGGTCCCACTGTGGTCAAGTTTATGATATTAGACAATGTTTCATCTGCCTTTTAGTTTAATAGTTTATACCTTTTATTTAATGCCTGAATTTTAAAATGACATAGGGTCATGTGGATAACATTGTTTGTACATAAGACAAAAATCTCTGTATACAAAGCAATCTTGCATGTTTATATTTTTATAGTCAGACAGGAAAATAAAATACAAAGGCTGTGAATATTCTTTTCAAATACAGGAAATGGTCACAAATTTTTGATACTGGTCTATTAGAAAGAACTCTGCCCTATTCTTTTTGTATATGATCTTAGCCCATGAATTATTTCAACCAATGAAAAATTAATGAACAAGGTGCAAGCAAAAACTTGAAAAGTATTTTTGCCGTCTCTCTGTGCAGGAATCCTTAGGTCCCTAAAGTTATCACCCAGGTGATATGAAACCGCTATTGAATAAAGGACAGAGATGCTGTCCCCATTTGAAAACCTTGCTGAATGTCAATAATGTGTATTAGGATGTCTCAGACTAACTAGTGCTAGAAGAACTAATAGCCTGACTGAAATTTTGTCAGTCAACCTCAGAAAGGATGGACATTCTGCCTGGTTGAGTCTTGCACATGGTTCTGATTCATGTAATTATCGACATGCTGTATTAAGACTCAAGGTTTTGGGCTAGCACCAGCTCTTTCTTGTTCTGCAGAAAAGCTATTGGTGAAGCTATGTGTGTATGCTATTTGCCTGTGGCTCTTTTGAATGACCCTTTTGCTAATATGAAGGGACATTTATCTCTATTGGCTTTATTTTTATTATCATTAAAGCTGAACATGTGTAAAATCCTAATTTAAGTGTATTAAAATCTTTAGCAAGAGTTTGAAAGCATTTCAAACTTTCTTCTTTGAGGGATTAACACATTATAATTCCTTATGAGTTATAACTTGAAAGTTAGAAATGTTTTCAATAATAAAAGTACATTCTAAATGGTGGCTTTCATTAATATTGCTATACTTTTACTAAAGTTTTAGAAAGAATATATTGGACATAGAAAGAATCAAGTTGCTACATTAGAATGTAAGAGTTGTCTTATAGAAACTTGCTTCATTGCTTATTTTTAAGTAATTAAAGATGATTTAAGCTTAGTGTCAATAAAACTCAAACATATGAACCAGGAAGAATCGTCCAAAATGACTTCTAATATCAAAAGTACAGAGACATGAATTTGCTGTACACAGAGATCCCAGAAGGTTGTTTATATGTTCACAGCAATCTCTTGGCCCCATTCTTCCAATACCAGGTTAAGAAGTCTAAATCTTGTGGACTCAAATCAATCTTTTCCAGAATATCTTTGAAGTCCTTGGAGAGTTGAAGCATTGTGTGATACCCTCTCAGGCAAGCTGGACATCACAAAGATACAAGAGATGCTTGTTGAAAGCATTGCTTTTAAAATGAATATTAACCCCCAGCCCTCAAGCAGACAGTGCCATAAAACAGCAGGAACACAACATCTCTTTTGTGATGTGTTAGGAACTAACATTAATTTATCACATTTACTTAAAGTTCTATAGTTCAGCACTTGCAGATGTGGATGTAGAAAAATATTCCCCACAATTAGAGTCAGTTTCCTCTACCTTGATATAAATTTTATTTGCTACAGAGTTGGCTGCACTACTTACTCTGATTTAAAATGTAAAATATATTTACAGAGACACATTCTTACTGTTAAGGAATTAGTTTTTACTGCTACTGGTAATAGCAGTGCATGGAATTATTTACATATGCATATCATTCCTCCACCTCCCCTAGAAAATAACTTCAAAGAAGAACAAGCCTGGGCCTAAACCTTGGATTTCTGTACCATTTACTTTTCTATTGCTGTGGCAGAAAACCATGACAAAGGCAACTTATGGAAGAACAAGTTTACCTTGGCTTATAGTTGCAGTTTAGGCACAAAAGATAGCAGGGCAGCAGGTACCAGACATGATGACTGGAATTTGAAGTTCAGAGCTCTCATATTTGGAATTTCAAGGAGAAAGTAGAGACAAGAGAGACAGAGAGGCAGAGACAGAGAGAAACAGAAATTGAGAGAGAGTGATGAAGAGAGAGACAGGGAGAGAGAGAGACAGAGATAGAAAGAGAAAAAAGACAGACAAAGACAGAGAAAGATAGAGACAGAGAAACAGAGACAGAGAGAGAAGGAAAGGGAAAGAGAGATGGGGAGTGAGACAGAGAGGGAGGGAGATGGAAGAGGAGAGTGAGAGAAAGGGTGAGGCAGGGAGGGAGAGAGAAGTAGCGAGGAAGAGATGGAGAGACAAAGAAAGGGTGAAATGGAGAGATCAAGAGGGTGGGGAGAAGGAAGGAGATGGGAGAGAGAGAGAGCACCACCAACTAGAACCAAGTATTCTGACATCTGAGTCTATGGGAGACAGTCTCATTATTGAAACCACTGCAGATTCTTTCATTCCTCATCCTGTCCTTCAGTAGCAATTATGCCCATCACAAATGTACAGCAACCCCTTTCTGTGAGATAAGATAAGCCAACATCTCCACAGCTTACCTGTTGACCTACATGCATGCCCATGCATTTCATCCTAGCTTCTGAGTCTTGCCTCCTACTCCCTGCTCATGTCCAGCCACATATGGAGGTCTAAGAGTCTGCTTAACACTAAAGCCCGAGGACAGCATTCTCTGGGAAGGATAATTCTAGCTAAGAAATAAAAATAAGTTGTACATTCTAGATTTTTACACAATAATCCAAATAGAACTCCAGAAGCATAAACTGGAAATTATTAATAATCATTTAAAGAAACAGGAATTTGGAGGACTCTGTAAAAGATGGGAGACAAAATATAAAATAAATTCTGTCACAATTCCTGTTTTCCTTCTCAGATTGTCAAATGGGATTTTCAGAAATATAACTTTATGATGTTTTTAATAATTACGGAAAAATACTGAACTGAAAACCAAAGAACCTATATGATTCCATCGTGAAACTTCTAAACTGCATGTCACCTACTCCTTGTTTGACTAATTCTTTATCATTTACAAATGGAGGCGCATCTTAATATTTTGCACCAAAAATAAGTTACTAATACGACAGTTTCCATCACACGGATGCATGTTTGGTGTTTGTCATTAAATATTTATGTTCCCTCATCTCTTTGCTAGTTACTGACTTCTTTGAAAATGTATACTTATACCTTTATCTTTAGTGGCTGGCATGTCATCCGTTGCATAATGTTCCAATTATCTATTACTGCCTTACAAAATGTCCCCAAATTTAGTAGCTTAAAACACATGTCTCATTTCTCAAAAGTTTAGGAGTTGATGGGCAGTCTCCTTCTGCTATGCACCATGAGCTGGGCCAGACCTCAAGAGTCCAAGAAGGCCTCATTCACAGCTATGTCAGACAGTGTTGGCTGTTGGCTGGGCACTCTGGTTCTCCACATGCTCTCTCTCCTGCCAGCGATGTAGACAGGCTTCCCTGGAGTAAGAAGGCTGCTTTCCAAGAGCATGACACACAAGCTGCCAGGATTTTCAAAGGCTGGGCCCAGGCCTGGAACAGCGTCGCCTTTGCTGCATTCTGCTCATCAGAATAAGTTACCAAGTTAGATGAGATCCAAGTAGGGAGAATAGTCCATTTCTAGAATGAAGAAATGTCCAGCTGCCTCTGGTGTGGGAAAAATTCCAGTAGACTTGTCTTTAAGTCAATCTTTGGTTAGTTGCTTTTAATAAACGTTTTTGGTTTAATGAGGGAATGGGCTGCCCACTATCTTGATGGAAATCAAAACTTTGAAGATATTTTAGAAAGAGAACATATGCATTTCCCTCTATATTTCTTTCCTTAGTTGCTTCTACCTCTAGTTCATTCATTAAGGAGTTTTGAATAATGAATTAGCACTTGCCAGAAATCAAATGAAATAACTGTCATTCCAGACAGAGGGAACATTCTCTGCTAAGATTTAAGTAATGAAGTTGCATGATGGGTTTTCAGAGCAGGGATTAAATGACTGTAGCTGAGGGTCCATGCTGTACGGAGGACTGGTGAGGGATGAAGCGGAAGCTGTGTAGGGAGGGGTCTGGTGTCAGAGTAAAAAGACCTACATTGTTCTTCAGGCAACGGAGAGATGCTGAATGACGTGAAATAGGACAGCATCGTGATGAGCTTTTCATGTTTCTTTCATTCATGTCTAAGTTCCCTCTTCATAAAACTCTAAGACAGTCATCAAGTGATCGCCTTCAAATTATATGTTGGAATTGATTACAGGAAAGAAGCGCATCAAATTCCTTTCTAAATAATTATGTTTATACCCAGAGACCTGAAATAGTCTCAGCCTCGGTCAGAGAAGTTTCTTTTTTCATTGGGCAGCAGTTAGTGGAGTGATATATAACTGGTAGACGTTAAAGACTCCATGCTCAGCCCTAATAGGGGCAAACATATTTACACCACTATCACTCCACTCTTAGGGAACATTGTGGAAGAGGAAGTCAAAAGCTTACGTAATAGAGGATGGGGAAGGCACTGTGAAATGCTGTCCTCTAGATATGATGTAGCTATTGATCACAGTCCCACAGGTCCTATGGTGACCTGAACAAGACTCTCACAAACTCAGCGCAGCAGAGATGGGTAGATGATCTGCTTCCTCAGGATCTCTAAGGAGCTATGACAGTAGATTGCTGCTGAGGAATGGAGAATCACTATTGACGCTATCATCACTGTAGGTTTCCATGCTGTAGCAGATGGACCCCTCCTCCTATTGGCAGCTCTACCTGGACTTGGGTTATCACACACAATATATGAAGTTGGGAGAGAAATATGGAGAAAGATGGAAGGGGAAAATAGTAGCTAGAGTAGATGTGAATCATATTTCCTTGTATACATAATTGAAATAAAAACAATAAGAGATTTTTGTTTAGTAAATGAGGTTGTTCATATAAGCCAGGCTATTTGGAAAGCTAAGTGGGAGAGAGTTCATTGAACCCTTTGAGGGAATTCTGCTTGCTGAACTGTGACAGGGAGAAGTCAGTTAACATAAAATTTGTCCAAATCATTGTTCATAAAGAAAAGTCTCTGTCGCTGAGATTATATAACTAGTGTATTTTTGTCCTCAAAGACATACTCTAAAAATATTTTCTTATTCATTTATGTATATAATCAATGTAAGCTGCCTTCATAAATTATTCCTACTATGTTATAAATATTTAAGTTTTGTCATTTAACTTGTTCACTTTATCTCTGTGAACTTTGGTCTACTTGAAATATAGACTTTTCTTGTATATTTAAAAAAAAACAAAAAAACAAAATTTATGGTAGATATCATTTTAAAAGATTGCTTTCAATTTCTGTTTTGTCTGCTTCCAGCAAATGATTATCAGAACCCACAGGCATTGTTCTGGGACAGGGGCACGGAAGAGTACATAATTTAAGAATCCAACTACACAGTAGCTTAGGTTGTAAATGTTGGTTACATGGGAAATCCAGGGTAAGTGTGATTGGTTGTTACATTGTTCTCCTAAAGCCAATTTAAACATAGAATCTGAGTTCTCAATAGAATAGCAGTCCTAAGTCTTAAGTGACCTAGATGTGTAGTATTAACTCTGGTTGTGTGGTCCAGCAGAAGTCCAGTTTCTTAGAATGTAAGAAACTTTTTTTTTTAAATCAAAATGTGTTGCCACAGTTATAGTTCATACCTCCCCAACAAGTGTAATCTTTATCTGGTTTAGGAGTAAACAAGAGAATCCAGAAAATTTGCCTGGATGTACTCTTGTAAGTCTTTTTTAATAGTGTAATATTTATTCTCTGAGTTCTAAACTGTATAGGCCAACAAGAAAGCAGAGATGGACCTCTTGATTTCATTCTTTTAAATTATGTCTATCAATATGACCGATTGTCTAGTATCTCACTCTGTAGGCTGGTCTAGGTGGGAAAGATGGCTGGGTGAATAGTTCAGTTTTACCCAGGTAAGGCAGGAAATGGTAGGAAAAATCATACCCATTATTTAGGGGAGATCAAGTGGCGTTAGATCAGGTAGACATGACTCTCTGTGCTGTTAAGCAATTTATAATGTGTTTATGGAGAAAAGTTTATGTCCAGATGAAAAGGCAAAAAGAACGATGAAGTTGTAATGTAAGCCACCAGTAGGACTGTGCTGTCCATGACACATTACTAGAATCAGAAGAGGCAACACAGGCTAAGTCACGGAGCTTTCTGGAGAAGGCACGACACTTTCAGATTGTTAAAGAAGTCAATAACTAACAGAAGCTAACACTCAATAATTCTATGCCAGTAAATGGATTTGGCATTTTATATTCATTTACTATCTCATAGACTCTTCTTAATCACATTGCAGAATGAGCTCTATTTTTGCGATTTTCCTTTTACATGTGAGGAATCCGAAGCACAGAGAGACTATATAATGCCTAAAATTCCATAGCAGAATTGGAAAGTGAATGCACTAATTCTAGGTGTTGCACCTTGAACTGGTACAGTATTGCATCTTTACCAAAAGAGGTAAAAAAGAGCAGCTCACGTCGGAGTCCACGTTGTGAGAGAGTGTGGGTGTGGGGGATGGATAGACAGGATTTGCTGCTGGACATTAACTGAGGCCATTCACTGCAGGCATCCTGACACAGGCAACTGGGTTACATAGGACTGGATTT
>NC_022029.1:15225869-15269801 GCF_000317375.1 Microtus ochrogaster
TCTGTGAGTTCGAGACCAGCCTGGTCTACAAGAGCTAGTTCCAGGACAGGCTCCAAAACCACAGAGAAACCCTGTCTCGAAAAACCAAAAAAAAAAAAAACCTACGTGAGATGAGTATTTGGGGTATTAGAATCCTTTTCCAAAAAAGAGCCATGGTTTGGGGGATGAAGAGATGGCTCAGCACTTGTTGCTTTTCTAGAGAATCTGGGACTTTGGTATCTAACATCCACATGGCAGCTCATAACTAACTATCACTCCAATGACTTTCTCTACCATATTCTGTCTTCCAAAAACACAAGACACATGCATAGTGTACTTATATCGATAGAAGCATATACACTTACGAAGTAAAAATTAAATCTATTTTTTTAAAAATGTATGTTTGATTGTTTAACAAACCTGTACATTTATCGCAATTGTAGGTGAATAGCCAGTTTCCTGTTTTACAAATACTGATTGCTTAGTGCTGTGAAATCTGAACTTGACAAAGAAATAGGCATTTCTCACTAAGATCACCTGATCGTTAAGGCCATTGGCCAAAACCAGACTTAAAAAGAAAGGCTCTTCCAGGACCATCAGAGCACTCAGCATCCAGCACCAACAGGCAGGCTCCTCCTGTGTTTTTGCAGCCTATTACTCTCCAGATAAGAGTGAAACTTCTCCAGGTATTAGAGAAGAATAGAAAATTGACTCAGATTCCTTTTACAGGCTATCACTTCCCTAAATCAAAACAAACATTGTTTTTAGGGGCTGGTGATGAGGAAGATTAGATGATGATTCTTTTTCCTAATTCTCTCTTGTCAAAATTACTTTTAAATTTGTAAAGGAATTCTTGAATCTCCTCAAGGGCTTAAAGATGACTAACATCAAGTGAAGCCTTTCTATTATCATTGTGTCCAATCCTCTTCCTCCTCTTTGCTCTTCCAGGAAGTCCTCTTTTACATCTCAGAAAGCTTTAGTTGTTATTATACTTTATTGTAATCACTGGAATGTATTCAACATGCTTTTTAGTTCATCATGTTCAGGTACAAATTCTCCCTGGAGATAGTGTTAGGCATCATTGAGATGTGATACTCTTAATGTTTATGGAACTCCTCTGTGCTTGTCCATTACCAAAAATCCAGTTGACTATTAATTTGTTTCCCCTTATCAAAGGTCAACTGATCTAGTTTCTTGCAGTTTTTGGACCAAACTGTGTGTGATAGTCAGTGTTACAGGAGTCCTACAGCTGTCTGCCTGTTGGCAGTTCACCCAGCCCTGCTAACCCTACTCTCCACTACTAACCGAAACTGCACATTCTGATCCCTCCCTTAAGATGATGCTATGTGATAACGATGCAGATTGCTGCTTTCTATTTCTCTGATTCTACTGAGGCAACTTCCCCCCTTTTAGTTCCCACCCTATTGTCCCATAACTTCATAGCCATGTTTCGAGAGGGAGAAAACACCAATTCATGCTTTGGAAAGAATAACTCAACATACTCAAATTTCTATGAGGTCTGCCAGACTGAAGAGCATTTCAGCTACCTTCTGCCTTTGGCTGGATAGTGTGCTGACCTGCAGGTAGGGCCTATATAACAATGAGTGTGACACCGTGGGTAATTTCAGTCTAAGGATGTAGCAGTAACAAGTCCACTTTGTTAACCAGCCTAAACTGAGTTCTCCAACCTAGCCTCATCAGTACCACATATGACATAGTGATCATTTCTTTCTATGTCACTTCTCTCTCACTGTAATGGCATAAGCACAGAGGTTGTCAGAGTGTGGTTTGTTATGATAGCTGCCCTTACACCACTGTGACTTAAGTTCTTGTCTGTCCATTGTTGGACTTTCCATACTTCCCCTGCTCACTCCACTGAGCTCCTTTGCTTTGGTTAAAAATCTCATAGTAATTCGCCCCATCTACGTGATTGCACTGTGACTGAGTCATGTGTGATGATACACAGAGGATGGCCACAGATGAGGGCAAACAAACACGAATGTGTAAACCGAAGTACATGATTTGTTTTAAACTACCCTACCGGAGCCCTTTTTGTTCTGAATGAAGGGGAAGTCGAAGGGTGGAGAGCAAGAGCTTTCTATTTTATTTATTTGTCAAATCTTTCATCCAGAGAAACCTTCCGCTTGAAATCTTTTATTTATGTCCAAAAGGTAGAAAAGTTCAAAATGATGCTGCTATACAGAAAGCGAAGATGAAAAGGTACCATCACCTGACCCCCTTTTTTTCCCCATTATGGGCCTTATGATATCCAGAGAACAGGTGGCTGGAACTCATCTTTGGTACCCAAGGGGAAGATCACTGTATAGGAACCAAGCCCAGGAGAATGTGTGTCTACAAACATCTCCATGAACAAAGAGCATTTGAACTGTTCAATTTATTTTTTTCAACCCCTGCTGGAGTTCACTAAACTCTTAAGGGCTTTTTGAGTTATAGAATCAAAGATAATATTTTAAAAGTGGAAGATGACCCAATCTTTGAGTTCCTAGGGTATCTCATCCCAACATCCCATTCTTTCATTTCCTACACAGTCTAAAATAGCACACCTGGCTTAGAGCTGAGAATCAATGAATGTTTAACGACTGAATGAGTGCATGGAAAGGGAAGTAGAAGTTGATAGCTGTCCTTAGGAGCAGGGGAAGGACAGGAACCAGACATGTGCAGCATGACAAAGAGCTTGATTCAGAAAGTTTCTCCACTGGATTTTCAAAGCTCAGAAATCTGTGCCTGTAATTACCTCTTCCATCTTTTAAAGGTAAATTTTGACAAAGAGAAAACTCCTGTCTCTGCTAGAGTTTGATTATCCCCTGCTGGAAACACCTGTTCTCACAGATTTGGCTTCTTTTTCCCTACAAAGGCTTTGTGAAGAGATAACCCACAGGCTTTCCAGAGCACAGGGTACAAATGAAAACATTGCTTCATTTCCATGACAAACTGTTTGTTGCTGGGAAAGGTTCTTTTTCAGGTGCATCTAAGTTTCTGGTTTGAGCCACTGTTTTGTTTTACTTTTATTTTTCCACTTTCCTTGAAAACGAATTATCAATCCTCTTTAAAACTGTAAATGCTGTTTTTCCCTGTTCATTCCATTCTACCATAGTGTCATTCCAAACCCTAAGTTGATTGTTATAGAAAAAGTCTATGTACTATATAGTCGCTTGTTTATTCTATCATGTATTTAGTCTAAAAGATGTCTGTCGAAGTGTCCCATGAGCTACAACAAATTCACTTGAGCATTATGAGAATGTTTAAGCATTTGAGGAAATCCCAACACTTAGACATTGTTTCAAACCATCCTACACATTCATATTAGACTGAGCTACTTTTAGCTATGTTGTGGATATACAATTGAGCCTAGATATTGTTCAGTGTCCTTCCTCAAGGCACCCCACACTTTCATGTTAGATTGAGCAACTTTCAGCTAGTCATAGATACACAACTGAGCCTAGATAATGCCCAGTGTCCCACCTCAAGGCACCCCACACTTTATGTTAGACTGAGCTGCTTTCAGTTATGTCACCGACACACAACTGAGCCTTTGGAGGAGTGCTACTTTGAAAAAGAAACAAGATAGTAATGCAGTCAGGGAATTATGTGTGTGAGTATATCATGTCCAATCTAAGTCTAAGGTCTGAGGAGATGGACAGGATCTCTAAGGGCTCAGGTTCCATATGCTAGTCTTTGGGGTTACTTTAAAAATTATTTTTTTTCAATTTGTAAAAAAGAAAAAAGTCAAATTGCTTGCAGAAAAATGGATTCAGCTAGAGATAAACATATTAAATGAATTGAGTCAATTTCAGAAGAACAAATACTGTTTTCTCTCACTTGTAAATAATAGATATTATAGCTACAAAGTCTCATATATGTATTGATGAAAGTAAGTGGAAGGGAAACTTGGGAAAAGGGAGCTATTTGGAAGGGCAAAGAGTGAGAACGGAGAGAGGAATGGGAGTGAGGGCCTGTGTTCAAAGTACATTGTGTGCTTCAGTGGCAATGATCTTACATGCTAAACTTTAAAAAAATCAATGAAGACCAAAAGGAATTAAAAAGAAAACAACACATTTCTAATTGTTCCTTCAATATCTGCATATTGAGTATATATATATTTCCAGTGACAAGAAGTTGTTGTTGCTTATTCAGCTACTTGGACTTAAACTCTTCATTAACTTGCCTGTGAGGCCTTGCAATGATGGTGGAAGCCAGATGGGGCTTAGTTTCTGCAGAAGACTCAGTAATCAACATGATGGCACATGCAGGTGTGTGGCTTATTGGAGGATGACGATGAGCTTCACAAGCAACAAGAGCATGCAGTGCAGCTGGATTGGCAGGTTGTAGAGCCTAGAGATACTTGCATGGCTTCTATTGTCCTCTCCTCTGGGTCAGAGGGACCACACTTCCTCTCTTAGTTCAGGGACCATCTGATAGTGTGCAAGAAGCACGGCAGAACCAAAAAGCTCAAAAAGCAGCCGTCCAGAGGGAGTTTTACAAAGTGTATTTCTTTTCATGTAGTCATCTCTGTGAAGCGCCCCTAGGGTCCAAACGAGACATACAGAGAACCTGTCAACCTTGCTGCTATGATAAGCCTTGCCAATGGTTTGGAACAAATTTTGGGGACCCACTGTCAAAAGTGGCATCATCAATCAGTGCATGTGACACTTTGATCAAGGATGTGAATTCACATCCTAACTTGGCTGAACAACTTTGGGGACATTACTTGCTTGTAATTCTACTGTGTAATTATCGCCATAGTAAAAGTGTTGCAAAGAATGGCTTAGCCCTGAGATATTATGCTCTGAAAAGTCTGTATACCTCTGCCTTGTGACTTTCCCTCGTTAATCACATCCCACATGTTGATAAAGGGAGCAGCACAGAGCATAACTGTATGGAAATTTAGCCTTGTCTTTGAATCGTGTCATGAAACATGGGATGAACTACCAGAACACAAAAGCTGTGGGAGAGAGTTTAGTCTGATTTCTTAACCATTCTTTTAAAAAATAAGCAACCATATAGCATGTACTTGACCTATTTTTTAAAGAAACAAAAATAAAACACTGAACAAATAGAGGTTTTAAAATATAGAAAATATTAAAAGATTGGAAACAATTGGATATACTAGTCAATTATGTGACTAGGGCCAAAAAGGTAAGAATATGGATCAGGATAGCTTGCCTAGCCTGTGTGATGTTATACTTTCAATTCCCAGTACCATAAAAAATAGAATAAATCACTTTGGGGATCATGCATTAATCTAATTTTTTTTTCATTTTATACTTTTGATGTTGCTAAGAATTCTTTCCTTTGGCCTTATCCCCTCTCATTTATCAGTTGTTTCTCCAATCATTGTGACAAAAATGCCTGACAGAGCAACTTGAAGGAGAGAAGTTGTTTGGATCACATTTTGAAAGGCTATATTTTATCATGGTAGGAATGATGTCATGGTTTCATTCTGTTACTTTGATAAAATATTCTAATCAAAAGACTGAGGATGAGTTTCTTTTGCTCAGACTTGTAGGTCACAGGTCATCATTGATGGAATTCAGGTCAAGAACTTAAGCAGAAGTTCAAAGCAGAACTCAGAGGGGAACATTGCTCAATGGTTTGCCCTCTGACCTGCTCTGCTAACAGAGCCCAGAAACACCTGCCTAAGAATGTTACTGCCTACAGATGATTGCATCTTACCCCATGAATTAATACTCAAGGTAATACCGTCACAGACATCCCTACAAACCAAGATGATGGGATGATTGTTCAAATGAAGTTCTTGTTTCCCTGGTGATTCTAGGTTGTGTCAAGTTGACAATAAATCTAAGCAAGAAGCTTAGTGCTTAATATGTAGTGTTACAAGACTAAGTTAAACTTGTTTATCTCTGGGCCCATCAGGAGGTAGAGCTAGACTGTGGTGTCCCAGGGGTATAATTCTACCAACTAGGACTCAGTCTCCAAAAAGGTCTCAAAGGAACACTGCCAACTGAGAACTATGTGATCAAATGGATGAACTTGGAGAGACACTACCAACTGGGGACCACATGAATCAAATGCATGAACTTGGGGAGACACCGCAAACTGAGGATGTGTTTCTTTGGCTCAAACTTGTAGGGCACAGTTCATCATTGAAGAAATTCAGGTCAAGAACTTAAACAGAAATTTCAAGCAGAACTCAGGGAGGGAAATTGCTCATTTGCCCTCTGGCTTGCTCTGCTAACATAGCCCATGCTAACATGAGATCAAATGCATGAACTTGGGGAGACACCAAGAACTGGGACCATGTAATCAAATGCATGAACCTGGGGAGACACCACCAACTGGGGACCATGTACCCAAATGAATGAACTTGGGGGAAGGGCGTGTAATTTCACATTCAAAGTGTGACAAGCACTTTTCAATTTGATACACTACTCTGATAAAATGATATAGTGATAACTTACATCTCTTGATGATACCAACCACCCTCCTCTTAAAATCCAGGTTATCATTATTCAAACATTCTCTAGCACTTCCCATAGTTTCATAAGTTCTTATGACTGTTGCTATGTTTGTCTTTTTTCCCCTCTCCCATACATACTTCTGCTCCAACTTCTTTGTTTTGGTTTTGTTACTGATTGTCAACATGATGTCAACCAATCTAGAAACACTGGGATGATAATTATTACTCTTCCCTAGTAGACCTCTTGATGATCATACAGTCAAAGCTATATTTTTGTTTTTGTAAACTCATGAATTATTGCCATTAACTCCCAAATACAATTCTATTCTTCAAGAGTGTTTGTTTTCAATCTCCACTTTACCCTTCATATTTAATTAATATTTATTTTTCTATCAGTGTTTAGCCTATATGTAATATCTATGCATACCATGTGCATACAGAGCTCTTAGAGGTCAAGAGAGGACACTGGATCTACTGGCACTGGAGTTAAAGATGTTTGTAAACATCCATGTGGGGGCAGGAAACTGAATCCAGGTCCTTTGCAAAAGCAGCAAGTTGTCTTAAACCATTGGGGCTTTTCCCTAGCCCTATCGTCTTCATATTTTGGCAGATTAGAATGATCACTATTATTTCTTACAGATGAAATGGAGTAATGACTGCCTCATATAACCTCTCAAAGTATTGTCATTCTAGGGAAAACAACCAAACATTACTATTCTGAGGCATTATTTCTCTTGTCCTGTTAAATGTCTCATACTTCCTTAACACTGCACTGTCTGCAATTCTGTGTTGGGCCCACATGATTCTTCTACCTGAAATGTCATATCCATATTTCACATATATTTAAATCCAGGCTTGATTATTTATTAGAGTTATGAAAGAGATCAAGTCTAAGTGAGACCTGGGGTCAGTCTATTAGGACAGTCAGTTGATCTCTCTCTTTATCTATCTATCTATCTATCTATCTATCTATCTATCTATCTATCTATCTATCTATCTATCATCTATCTATCTATCTATCTATCTATCTATCTATCTATCTATCTATCTATCAGTATCTTGTGTGTATGTTTCATTAGCTGGTAGTCATGTATTTCACATGTTACACTAGTTACAGTCATTCATGATTGTGGTGCAGGAAAAGAATTCATAGAAAGTTTCTGATTGTTCCGTTTCTGACTGTGTGTTGCAGCTACTGTTTGCTATTGAATCTAAAAGAGGAGGCAGCCGTAGTTGGATATTAAGGCTAAAGAAGTCATGTAGGACATGGTGCAAAGCATACCTAAGCAGTCTTTATACTGGAGCTGCTGTTAATCCATGACAGATAATAGAATGGGACACAAGACACTGTGTGTCTCCCATGGCATGTGGAAGGAGGGTGTTGCTGTAAGGAGCCCGGTGTAGTCTGTAACAAAGCATCCTGTGGAGAAAACCTCTCACGCATCAGTAAGGAGGAGACTCTTCAGATTGTCACACAACAGTATACGATGGTACAGAAAACAAGAGCGAGTAAGAGAAGTGTGCTGGCGTAGAGAAGAGGAATTCCCCAGAAACTGCTCACAACATATTAAGAGCATTCCTGCAACTATCAACAGAATGGGGTGACTTCCCTGAGTGCAAGTAGGAAAGTTCTCCATGGGAGACATTACCACTTCAAGATGGAGCTCTCTGCTTTTGTACTCCACCATTTCCCTGAGATTAGGCATTTGAAGGTCTAGCGCTCACATGTCTGTCTCCATGACTAAACTGTAAGCTCTTGGAAGACAGGTACCTTGGTCTTTCATGGTTCTATACTCAATAAATAAGGAGCCCAGAAAGGAGCCCTTTAATGGCCAATTAACTATAACTGGTTGAACTCAAAAGTCTTACAAAAGATCTGAAGACTAAAGTATCATTTTCTAATTTGCAACTAAGAGGCAACTAGCAAGCTTTCTCATAAACAAAGAAGTGATAACTATCAAAGCACTATTAATCAAAATGTGTTTCATTTCCTACCAGGCTTTGCTCATTAGGAAAATGAAGGAGGGGATTTATTCACAGGCATAAATCAAGGTCCTTAGTGCTGAAGACAATTCTTCTGCTTGAACTAGAAAAATGGCCCCTAGTATAAAGGAAACAGTTCTTTGCACATACAGTTCTTGCCAAGATGACCCATGCTTCCTGTAACTATGGAAATACTGAAACAAAGATTTAATACAAAAGAGAAAAATATGCATGGAAGTATTTTTCTTGATTTTTCTAATTCCATGATAATATAATCTTTGTTTGCCATGTTCTGAAAGTAACCCTCTGGTTAATTTACATCAATAATGCCTATAAAATTTAGTAATAAAGCTAAATGAAATTACTGTCTTTCTGTTAATAATAGTGAACAATGAATATTCTCATATTGACTAAAATATCTTCAGATTCCTGGAGGAACTTAGGTGTCTGAGTTTGGAGAGATGGCAAACTATTCCATTGTCTACATAAATCCAGTGCTCTTGTTTGCATAAAGAACTGTAACTATATTATCTAGACTAATAAGCTTCTAATATTACACCTATTAATCTGTAGAATGTCTATGATGTGAATAATCGAGAGAAATGATAGAAAACATGCCATGGAGTATATGATCTCTGACTGGGCACCAGTTTTTGAGGAAAGATATAATACAGATGTCTAAGGTAGTAAAAATAGTTCCCAAAGACTTCTTTGATGACTGCATCAAATTCTATTGACATATCTGCATATTCTCTTATGTTCTGTGTGATCACCCATGAAATGCATGCTAGTTGTATTCATGGGAACTCTGCTCATTCGCCTAGTTGAGCAACTGTATGTTGAACCTAGCACTGATCCACTGCTCCTTTGCCAAGATCACTGTTACAAAAGTTTTATTAAATAACAGTCTCATCATTAACATTTACACATTTCTTGAGCCTTAAAAAGTTCAACGAATTGCCTCTTCTCAATGTAAATGATACAGCCCAGACTTCAGGTCCATATTGATGGAAGGCATTGATTTGTCTCTAATTATATTTCATCAACTTTCATACAAATAAATGATTGTAGCATATGGACATAGTGGAGATAATATTTTGATTTGTATTATGTTTTGTGACTGTTAGCTTTAAATTCTTAAAAACCAGGGTACTCCATTCAATGTTGAAGAATTATGGGTTCTTTCTGAGGCATTCATAGCTCTCTGTACTCATTATTCTAACTTAGAATTTCAGGGTTTGATCTAGACATAAAGGTAGGCAAGAGGGAAGAAACTTTGGAGATATAATCCACTATGAGACACTGTGAGCTTTCCAATTAAGAGGTATCCATTCAATGACTAGAGAGGGTAGAAAAAGAGACAGTAGCAGTGACTGACAATATTTACAAGTCTGTTTGGATACGTCGTAGGGCCTAGATGGAAGAACAGACTTTGACAGATAGTAAATGAAAATGTTGGGTTGGATAGGCAGAAGACAAGTGTTAATAAGAATGTGAAAGAAAGGGATGGATCCCATGCGTTAGCATGGAATATATCTGGTAAACACTCATGGAAAAGGTACACAGAGAGACCAATGGAAGGTAGCACTACAATTAGCCAGGTAGAAAAGAGGTGATTAGATAGAAGTCCTCCATCCCATTGAATACTTTGTTGCATGTTAACATAAAATTTAATTGTTACTGTTCAGCCCAAAGTTGATCAGAAGGATATGTGCCCCTATTAAGAGATAACTTCCCTTATGTGTATAAGAGACTAAGCACTTACTAAAGTCATTAAGTAGTTCTTAAATGAATGATAAAATTTCAGGTCATTAATGGAAATATAGAATTTGGGAACTTTCGGAATTGCTGAATTTTTATTGTGGAGACTATGTGAATTAAATTTTAATGAGTTTTTAATTTAAAATAATACAAACTCTGAAATTTCTTTCTCTAACTAGATATGTCCTAATTATTACCAGTTCATACTTGGGAAAGGCCAGCATTGCTTTTGGGTAGTCCATTAAATCACTAAGTGATTGATTTTCTTTTCCTTTTCTGCTTGCAAGGGGATTATTTCTACCAAATATAATTGCCCTTTAGTGAACAGTGTTAGTTTGATGTACTGTGAACATCCTTGGAGATGATCAGCCCCTGTGAATAGTTGCATTAATCTAGTACAGGAACATTTGTGGCTAGTTAGGATTAATTCTATTTTAAGAACATTTTACAAACCTTGAGTATATATAAGCTTCATAATTACTTGTTGCCAGTTTCTCAGCTGGTACATCTTTAATATGGCTCCTCATACCACTTCCTCACAGGTGTTGATTCACTGATCATGGACATATGTACAACCTTTCATAATATTTTAACCATTTCTAGATGTTGGATAAAACAAAACAAAGCAAAAACATGGACGACAGAAATACCTTTGGTGCCTAAGGCACACTAAGCATAGAACTGATATTTTGAACTCTGTTTCTGTCTCAGTATATTATGAGTGATCTTACACTTCCATTTTGTCAGCAGAAGTTTAGATTTTATTTTTTTATCTTAAATTCAAATTTCTTTTGAACCCATTATCCTTTCACCTGAGCATTCCAACAGGTTAATCAGTGGTAGAGTTGAGATCATCATCAACTCATCAGGCAATTGCGCAGAGTCTCAGTTAATTCAGTTCAAGTCAGTTAATTCTTACTGGAGTGAGGTAACAGCAGGTGGTGATGGAGAAAGTCACTCCCAACCAGCTCATCATGAGTCCTGATTCAACAGGATGCCCATGAGCTTCCTTTATGGTACTTAGTGTTGACAGCATGTAAGCCACATTATTTTCCTATTAAGAATGATGAATTATGCGATTCTCAGGAAAATATTTGGATTGTGTAATGATCACAGGCAGAAAATGCTTTCTTTATCAGGAACTATTCAAAAGCAAACTTGGCATCAATTGTCTATTGCTGGCTGTAGAATTAAAAAATAAATAAATAAAAAGGAGGCAGAGTCTAATATTGTGTTTTGGATTAATCCTAATTGATCCTGCAGAATTTAGAGCCCCAGTCCAGAAAGGTTAACATTAAAGTAGAAAACTCCTTAAAAATAGATGACTTTTCTATTGACTGCTGCGATGACAGTGACGTCTCAGGGTGTAATAGCCTTTTTATCGGGGAAGATCCCCAAATTGAATGTGAGGATGGAAGAGAGCCTCAGATCATTATCACTCCTTGCATCTCAGATCGAGCAGGTGATGTGTAGCACTTTTTGCCAGCGCGCCAAAATAGCTTTAAACATCTAATAGATTGCCATGTCATCCAGACACAGGGAAGATCATTTTATAACCACCCACTGAGAAATGCTTCCTGGCTGAAGACCAATCCATGCTAACATCAACTTGGTAAATTTACGAAGCATTTTGTTCTTCTTTGATAATTATGTGTTTACCTAAGTAAACTGTGTGTAGGATGTTTCGGATGTCAAGGTGGGTCCTATCTGTAGCTTGAAAAATTGAGGGAAACAGACATGCCAGTATTTCACTGTAGTTGAATTCATTTACATTTTAATGTAGATGAATTTTAATTGTGATCCAATGTACTTCATTTGGATGACGTTGTAGGGAACAGATATTTGAATGATAGAATCCCTTTTGAAGAGGTCATCCATCAAACCCTTCTGAGAATGGTGAAAAAGAATAAAAGAGACAAAGAACAAATTCAATGGACACAGCACCGCACCAAGATGTATCTCATCTATTTCTTGGCTAGTATAGAGCCAAGCCTGCAGAAGACATTAACTAAGATGCTCAGGGCTGATGCTAAGGCTATGACTCTGAGTTTTCCAGTTTATAATTCTGTTAAGCTATGGGGATATAGAAGGGAGTCTTAGGTGACTTAAGGACAATGATGCCCTTCTTTTGCATAATGAACCTTTCTTAATGAGCTATGGATTGAAGCTGGGGTGGGGCTAAATGCCCAAGAGTTAATGTGACAATGCAAACCAGTGGGTGACACCAAACAATGCATAATCCTGCACAGGATTACTTTGAAGGTTCTCTTATTGTTGTAGAAGGACACTTTGAAATTGAGCAGACATCATGCAGAATCCTCTAAGTGATTCCAGAATTTTTTAAAAGGCAAATCTCCTAAAAAAAATCTGATTAATATTCTGCATTGTAACTTACATAATCCATATTCAATCTGTTAATGAGCTCCTGATTGTCACAGCATTTCTTGTGTAAACTTGAAGGTGAATAAAAAACAAAAGTAATGAAAACTATAGTTAATATCCAAATGCTATAGAAAGGTCATTCAGGACATAATCAATATTTGATATATGTATATATTTTTGCTGTGTGTCTCATGTAAGCATAATACATATTTTCTAAATATTGATTATTGATATTGTGCCTAGCTTGCAGTAAGGTTCAAGGATATGAATTTATTATAGTTGTGTATTGCTTCTCCCATAATATCAGCATGTCTTTTCAAGTGGTATGACTATTACATCTACCAGAATGACTCTCAGAAAGAAGGGGCATTGGTTATATAAGTAGAGTTAAAAAGTAATATAGTCAGATTTTAGCCCATACTTTTACCACATTTATCTATCTTTAAATGATAGAGGTCAGCTATTTCAAACATGGTTGAATATTATTAACAAAAACATATAAAGACTAACCCTATGAACCCTCCTCTGTAAGAGCATCATTACTTAAACATTGAACATCTTAGGTTGTGATATTAGGCTTCCTTTATTAATGCGCATAGTTTTAATCTATTTTATTTTATATATATAATTGCTTGCATAGAATCTCTACATACTAGCAAATATTGCTTTACCCGATAAATTATTAATTGCATTTTAGGACTTATCTGTCATCCTTGGAAAGAGACATTGTTTTTAGCAATAGCTACAGCCAAATCACAAACCTGGTTTGCAACGTTCATTCCCCAGCATAGAAATGAGCAAACATCAAGTTCTGCCAAATATTTACTAGGGACTTTGTTTACAGTGAGTCATTTTGGAAAAATAGACATAGTCAAAATTCATATGTTCCACAAGAGCCATTCTGAGACAGTTTTCTTGACTTGAAAATGCTCAGACCCTTGTTATCCTGCTTCTGCCCGTGAGGAAGAACATGGGAGCAACTTTAGAAAAAAACAAATGTGCTTCCAGGAGCACAGTGTGGGGCCAGGACAGCAACATTGCTATCCAGGAAGCGAGGCAGGCCTTTCCATTTGCATACTGAATGTCAGGTTTGCCATCTGGCCTTTTTGTTCTCTGTTCAGATACACAGGCATCTAAGGTTCCTCTAGGATGTTGCCTTGATCTTTCCTTGATTGTGATGATCATGATTCCGAATATATTCTAATATGTCTGTTTTTGGAATTCGACCACCTGAAATGATTTAATAAATGACCCCAGAGCATCTTGGGGGTAGCCACCTTGCATGTTACATCAGGGTGCGCTCACTTATGGTTCTAGAATATGGTGTGTGAACATACACACACACACACACACACACACACACACACACACACACACACACACACTTACACAAGTGTGTTTATAATTCTACGTATTCATATGTTTTCCTTCCAGGCCTATCTGTTCATGAGTTGGGAGGCTTCAGGAGACTTTTCTAAAATATAAAAGATAGGCTTCTTGAAGCAAGCTTTTTTAGTGACTTTCATAGCTCCGAGCATTTGAGCTCACATCTACTGGCTTTCTTTTATGGTGTAGTAGCAGAGTGTTTTGTTTTGTTTTGTTTTTCTTTTATTGGAACTTTCATACAGAACTTAGCGGTGTAGAATATGAATCTAAACATTTATAGACTTTTGTTCTGAGATAATTGATCCATACATTTAGATATGAGTAGAGAGAAAGCATACAAATATGAATGAATCACTGCAGGTAAAGTAAGCACTACTTGAATCTCTTTCCTATTGGGTGCGTTTTTCAAAGTTACTCTCACACATGTGAATGAAAATAATTTTTCACTCTTGTATTTAACACAATTATCTACCATATATTTCTCCTATAATTCACTTACTAAGCAATAATGTGTGTGTGTGTGTGTGTGTGTGTGTGTGGTGTTTCTGATTTCTCTTTGAGAAACAGATTAGCTAGCTCAGGAGGTTTTTTGAGGAACTGTTTGGTTAACTTAGTAGTCTTTGTTGCATCTAGAAAGAATTACTTTCTCAGCAATTGGAGGCCTTAATTAGAGACTAATTTGTATTATCATTTAACTATTTGTGCTATCTACTGATTGATGAAAATAGAGGAAGCATCTTGCAATTGTCAATACCTAGGAAGTATAGAGCCTACCGAAGTTGTAATAAAAACAAAACAAAACAAAACAAAATACCTTATCTCTGACTAAGCTGGTAAGGAGCGCAGTGTGCCAATGGCACTATGACAGAGTACACATTCCTCACTTCTCACATTAACATGGTATGACAAGTGTTTCAGATAGACAAGCAAGCCTGGCTTTTCTCTCCTTCTGTATGGCAAAGAGGAGGAGTGAATTACTTGGCTGATGAATTTAGGAGGAAGGATTTAGGAGGCTCCTCCTAGTACATCACTTTCCTTCTGGATCCCCAGCTGGAAATGATACATCATGAGACTTTCATCATCTCTGTAAAAGGCTCTTTGGTATCTCTAAGTAATGTATTCTGGGGACATAATTTGCCTTTGGATAAGAATTAGGATTGAGCTGTTTGTTGTGTGTGGTGTGACTATCTTAAATTCTCTTGAATGTGAAAGGCATAAGAAAAGCGACATCGCTGAACCTCTGCAATTTATGCGATCCTGAAGGCATAGTATTCTTTCTTGTGTAAAACAGCCTAGGGTGGGGCAACTGAACACTGGCATAAATGGGGCTGAAAGTAATTCTTTTCCTTATGTGTAGAAAGACCTTAGAATCACAGCATGGACTATATGGGCTCACTTTAGGTAAAAATGGAAGCTCTCCAGAAATTGTGCCAAAAAAGTTTAGTTCTGTGGGAATATCCGAAT
Organism: Microtus ochrogaster; assembly: GCF_000317375.1. NCBI lineage: Eukaryota > Metazoa > Chordata > Mammalia > Rodentia > Cricetidae > Microtus > Microtus ochrogaster. Next base: position 15,241,264 of record NC_022029.1, read on the forward strand.
GGAGGAGGACTAGAGAATGACTCATCCCCTGCTTGACCACAGATTCAATGTTGAATATTGACAGTTAAAAAATTGAAGCCAGGTGTAGTACCTGTAACCCCTGTACTTTGGAACCTGAAGCAGAAGAATCCGGGTTTGAGACTGTACTGGGCTACATAGTAGGATTCTATATTGGGCTGGGGAGAATTGAGGGAAAGATGGAGTAGGGAGGAAGGTAGTAGGGAGAGATGGAGAAAGAGGTAATATTTGTAGAGTTTTTATGCGGTCTCTATTCCCCACCCTTTTTTAACCCTCAATTTCCAATTCTAGATTCCCTTGAATTGATTTATGACTTTGGCAGAAGTGGTTGAGAATGGAACACTAACGCTCATTCTATTTCCTGCCCCCCCCCTTTTTTAAATTGGCCCTTAAGGAGAAGGGGTGCATTGGTTCTGAGTAGCCCATCTGGTCTAACACTGCTCCCTGGTCTAATGCTTGAACATACCCAGTTTTACAATGAGAGGTGATTACTTTTGTCTGATAAAAATGGATAAATGATATAAAACTCTTCTATTGGCAAATTCAAAGTTATATTTCCCTGATATGATGGTTGCCCCATGAATTCTTCTGTATTTCCATCTCTGTTTCTTCTGTGTCTATTTCATAACCAGTTTCAATCTCAGGAAAGAGAGTGGGCCATTCTTGGTATTTTTTAAAGCCCTAAGCATAGTTTATAGGATGACAAGGCTAGGACTTGGAACATGATAATCAATTCCAATATGTGCTGTGACTCTGATATTAAGTATGATCATAAAAATAGGTCTACTTGGGGCTTTCCGGGACGTGTGCTAGCAAGGTCAGACGCAGGGAATCTTGTACCTCACGGCTTCGCTTTCAGAATATGCACTGCGTATGTCTCGTCTAAGTGCCCGGATCTTTGGAGAAGTGGCCAGGCCTACCGATTCAAAGTACATGAAAGTGGTGAATATGTTCAGGGAGCAGCCCTGGGCCAAAAAGAAAGATCCTTATGACTGGTACCCAAATCACAACATGTGTTTTGCACTCATGGGCACACTCCTTTCCTTGGCCTCTACAGAGATGAGCATCAAGATTTTAAGGATGAGCAAAGACGTCTAAAGAAGCTCCGTGGGAAGGTGAAACCAAAGAAAGGAGAAGTGAAAAGAGCTACAAAATAGAAATAGTACCAGCTTGTCAAGAAAGAAAATTTCTTCCTTGATGACTAAGAAAGTATATCTCCTTATCTTTTCATATATTAGAGGAACATAAGCTTCCTCAGTAGACACCAACCTTGTGTTCACATCCACTTCAGTTAAACTGTCACTGGTTTTTTTTTGAAGATATTCTAATTCTTCAAAATTATACTTACTTTGGTTTTGTAATATGAAGTTTACCTAATTCTCTAATGGAATGAATAAACTATTCATTGTTTTGTGGTTTGTTTTAAAAAAAATCGGTCTACATCATGGTAGATGATTCTGGCCTCTTCACAACACCTTCTACTCTGACCAGTTCCTCAACTGAGTATCCACTGGCACACCTGATCTTTGAAACTAAGCATGTCTAGGAACTTTAGAAAAGCATGGTGTAATGTTTTATACATTTGCGATCCTCTACCAAATCTGTTTGCAAGTCCTCTGCCTATGGGGGAAATGAGCATCTCCTTCCATTGACCCTGTGGCTTGCTTCAGTTGACAGAATATCAGTGAAAGTATGCTCTCTCTGTGAGTGCCTAAACTCCAAAGGCAGCAAGGTTCCACTTTAATCTGGATTACAGTTAGGGAGAGTGAGAAATAAATCTTGTCCCAAAGCCAATATTAAGATTGTCAGTGATTTGTTACTATGACAGTGCCATAGCATACGAAGGCTATGCAGACATTGGACAGTGTTCACGCTCAAACTAATTTGCCATCTTTCGTCAATTGCATCAATATCTTCTTTCAGTGTTTGCAAAATATGTGATGCATAATCTATCTCCCTCCTTCCTTTATTCCTTTCTTTTATCATCTGAATTTTCTGCTCATCTGTATCTGACTACTTGATATTCTCAATCCAAAAATCTCTACAAAGAATTTGGTTACATTCTGAGTTTAAAAAAAAAAAGTATTCTTCCAATTTGACACAATTGATGAAGGAGTGGGATAGGAACTTGTATCTAACTTGATATTTTTGTTGTTGTTTGTTTTTCTAATGTCCGTGAGAATACTTTACCATTGTGAATTTTAGAAAATGGTCTTGATTATAAATATTCTGTGGTCTTTTAGTATTGTCATACACCAGGAGACAAGCAAGATGTGTGTGAGATTTATATAGCTGACAGCGATTTCTATGTACCCTGTGCACTACATTTATATTTTGAGCTTAAATCATTGAGTGATTATTTTCTGAAGGAATTTCGTCTTTCTTGGGGGAGGTTGAAAATCATGTCTCCTGGATGATTTATTAAGTGAATAAGTAAGTGGAAATGAACAGACTGGTGCTGATACTTTCCATAGGCAGCAAATTATGAATAATGAGTCCTCCATGCTTGAACTCACTTGCAGTGAATTCTGAAAATAATTTTAGTTTTCTCAGGTTGTCTCAGCCAAATGGGTTAGCATAGGCAGGAGGAGCTCAATGCCCAGCAGGTTGGGTCTGAGGCACTTTGTTGGGGGGAATACCATGAAAGTTTATTAAAAACCTGGGTTTGTCTATCTTTAGGTGCCCTATGTTCTTCATGGGCACAAGTACCTGGTGCTATCTGTGAGGGAAAGGTTGGGAAATATTTAGCATGGTATAGTAAATAAACAGAATATGAATTTCAAAAACTTTCCCGGTCCATCTTAAAATGTCAAAGGGTTTATGATGAAACAGAAGGAGGACGGAGAAGCCTGAGATGCCTAATTCTCTCCCTTATAAGTGCTCACACTCAATTCCCCGCGAGGAAAGCTGAATGCCAATTTTCTTTAAAGGCAGCCTTCTTGATATATTAGCTATAACTAAATGCTATTTGCCTTTATGAGGTCAGGAAAACTTCAAATGTGAGAATTTCATATTGTGTAAGCAAATAACTTCCAAAGTGAATTCTAACTATGCTCCAAAACAAAGTATCCTTCCAGAAATGTATATCACATTCAATATGCAGGTCTTTTAATGTATTGATTCATAATATATTATAATTTCTGTGAAATTGATAAAATTTCTGTATATAATCCATATTTTATATGATAAACATTTTTTTCTGAGTACCACAACCTTAAAATTGTATTTTATTTGCTGATATGCTCCAGTTTATTAAACATTTTGTTGTCAAACACAATTTACTTTCTTAATTTTATTATTTTTTAATACTAAACAACATTTACTTCTCTGTTTTTGTTGTTGCTGCTGGTGGTAGTGCTGGCTATGCATAGGATTTGGGTTCTTTGGCTGTGATAGATTAAATTACCTTTATAGAATTTAGAAAATGACCTTGAAAAATTTTTCACATTTATATATTAATGATGCTGCAGTTTTCTTTTACAAGTCTTTGTATAGCTTATCATGATATTTTTGTTTTCTAAAGTATGAATTTAAAATACTTTTGTAATTAGTTTATTGGTGAGCCTATTTTTTTGCATTGGCTAAATATTTTTTAATCTTCCTAAGTTAATGTGCACACAACATTGCCTGGAATCTGCTCTTTAATCTTTCCGTATCTTAGTAGTTTGCCACAGATGTATGAGGAAGGCTGGAGACATGGAAAGCCAATGTGTATAAGGAGCAAAGGCACTCCAGAAGAACATCCCTGGGAGGCAAGTTTGTTAGACCAGCACAGGCCTAACAGCATCCTCAAAATATAGAGATACAGGGACAACATGGTGATGCAGCTGGATCCTCATCCCGACAGCTCTTCTTCCCTGGCTCTATAACACTCTGAGTTTCTATCTTTGATGGAACCTTATGATAGAAAATAAAATCTGCTTCTTTCTGCTCTGGTACCATCATCCAAAAGTTCTCAAAAGAGGTAGTGATGGAGGAAGGTCATTGGTTAATAAAGAAACTGCCTTGGCCCATTTGATAGGCCAGCTCTTAGTTGGGTGGAGTAGACAGAATAGAATGCTGGGAAGAAGGGAAGTGAGGTCAGATGTGATAGAGCCAGCCGCCAAGTCAGACATGCTGAATCTTTCCCAGTAAGACACCACCTCATGGTGCGACACAGATTATTAGAAATGGGTTAAGCAAGATATGAGAGTTAGCCAATAAGAGGCTAGAACTAATGGGCCAGGCAGTGTTTAAATGAATACAGTTTGTGTGTTGTTATTTTGGGGGTAAGCTAGCTGGGATCTGGGCTGAAATGCAGCCCGCTGCCTCTTCTACAAGGTAGACTTACAGTTGCCTTACAGAGAAGAATAACTATCAGACGCCCGAGAAAGGCACACTGCTCAACATGGCACATACATTAAAAAACAACTTCCCCAGAACAAGGCTTGGAGGTGTATTCTTAGCTAAACACGCCAGTCTTGGTTGTGGAAGTGTCCACAGACAGTAATGTGGCTAGATGTAGGTAGCAGAGGGAGTATTTCTTTTTGTCTGTAAATTTAATAGTGTTACACATGGGTGTGCCCTAAACTGGGACAAGTCTAGCGGTGGGGAAAATTAAGAAGCAGCTGCTTTGCTGATAACAGGATTCAAGTTTCAGCTGAGATCTTTAAACTCACTCCTGTGGGAGCACACAAAAAAATAAAGCAAGGTTCTGGCTCCAAGGAATACTGTGGAGTTAGGGCTGGCAGATACTGAGTTTGATATTTGCTTGGACAATAGGTGAGATGCTACCTTAGAAACACAGAAGGGTCCTTGGTGCCTTAGGGTTTCTGTGGCAGTGACAAAACACAGGGAACAAAGACAACTTTGGAAGATGAGGTTTATTTAGTCTTACATGGCATGCAGTGCAGAAAGTTGGGACAGGAACTGAAGCAAAGACTACTATGAAGCAGTACCTTTTACTGGCTTGTTCACTGTGCTTTGTATACCTCCAGGGCTGCCTTCCCAAGGATGTCCAAAGTGAACTGGGCTATCCTCCATCAAACATCAATTAAGAAAATGTCTTATAGACTTGCCTACCAGGCAGTCCTATGAAGACATTTTCTTGATTATGATTCTTTCTTCCCAGGCGATGGTAGCTTATGCCAAGTTGTCATAAAAGAAAACAAAACAAAACAAAATGAGCAACAACAAAACAGTCAGGACATTGGGCATGGTGGCACAAGACGTGGAGGTAGAGGCAGGCAGATCTTTGTATGTTATAGTTCAGACTGGTCTAGATACTAAGACTTTGCCCAATAATAATAATTTAAAAAATACACAGAAATTTCAAAAGGAATATATTTGGCACTGTAAACTGCATATATAGTTTCACTGTGTCATTGACTCCACCAATCTCCCAATAAAAATTTTCTGGCATTTGAGTTTCTAGAGATGTCTCAAAAAATTCTTTTAAGTTATTCTTTTTACATCTGAGAGATTCAAAAGACTTTATTCAAATTTTGAAAATAGCCCCATACTATATTTAAATCATACTAATTTAAACCTGTTATGATATAATATACCATATTCATAAAAGTTTAGGAAATACATATGGTAATAAGATGATTAGCCAGGTAGTTAAAACCAGGGTTAAGATCGAGATTGCTGTGAGCCTCTAGAAGAATGTCACCATGTCCCTTAGCTATCTGCACACTGCATGCTCTCCACCTATGTACCCACTGTTCGGAGCTCTGAATAGCAGTCCCCTGCGTTTATTAGACACGGTTGATCATCTATCTGTCCATGCACACCTCAAAAACGGTAGGTTACCCTTGCTTCTTTGACTTGCTTCTGCAGCAAGATGATGCTTCAGCTATTTGTCCACACAGGTAACAAACTAGTGTGCAGTTTTAGCCATTGTGTGAAAATGAAGGAATAAACATCCTCTCTTGAGCCTGTTGTGGCATTCCTGAGAGGAGAGTGGATGGGTATGCATCTGGCCAACTTCACTTGGAGAAAATTTTCTAAACTGTATGTGTCTGTGAACAATAAACAGTACAACCATACTTTTTTTTGCATTGCTCCATCTGTACTGTTTTAATTTTTAGTGTTTATGGATCATAGGGATGTAAAATGGTACCTAATTTTTACCACCTCTCAATTTAACTTAAATATTTTTATAACCAATGATGTAAACTCTATCTCTACATTGTAATAATTCATTCTTACTCCCTCTTCAGATTTTTTGTTTCCATTTCGTTGGGAAAATTCGGAGTTTTTGAGTTAAGGAAATATATGTAATATGAATTTTTAATTATCTTCAAATGTATTTCTTGGTCTAAAACCTGCCTTTTAAAATTGATTTATCATAACAATAGATGAATGTTCATTACTCTTGCACGTTAAAAAAAAACTTTCTTAACATCTGGTAAGAAAAGAAATGTAAGTTTCATTACTTCCTGAAAGTTTCATGATCTGTTTCCAAAATTTAAATATTTGTTTCATTTAACATTATTGTTCATAGGGGTGAGAGAAAACAAGAATTATTTTGAAGGATAGCCTATTATTGAAGAACAATTGCACATAGGACCCTTTTTCTTTGGGTTTGGAGGGCCAGATCAGCTGTAACTTGCATATGTATATGTATATGACAAAACTGAGCACTGCTATGTGTATGGTTAGTCTTGGAATTTTAGAACAGGACAATTTATTCATGTAAAATTAAAATTGCCTTATTATTTTTGTGAATAATATTCAGTTTAGAATTTTTGGATCCAAATATAAATATCAAAAAATATTTGCTACTTTATTATATTTGATCTTTCTGTTGTATTGAATGGGAAATTGTTAAGTCTTATAAATCTTCAAATATTTTTTTTACATTTCCTCTTAAATATTTCATGCAACAGTATAATTTTAAGGTTATTGTGTCATCTTTCTTTTTAATTTTATATTTTTATGTTTTGAAAACTTTATTATAAAAATTTTCAAATAAAAATACAATATTCAGATTTTTAAAAGCATTATTCTTTTTTTAATCCCAAAGATCTGATTCTCCAATTGCTTCTTCATTGCCTTTTCCGTGTAAAACACCAAATATTGTTTGTACTTACATATTTTAAATTACAATACAAATACTTAACTTCTACCCTTGACTTTTCTCCCTTCAACTCATCCCATATTCCTTCTTCTCCTTCTAAACTAACGGCCTCTTTTGCTCTGATTATATATTATATATTATATATATATATATCATAAAGATATTCATAGATGTACCACACATACACACACATATACGTATATATGTGTGTATGTATATATGATATGTTAAGTATGGCTATGTTAGGCATTTACCACTGATCTCATACTTTGTATATTGATTGTTTATTTGGCTTCTAATTTACTGAATGGTCTATTTGTGATGATGAGATTGATACCTAAATAATTTCTGAATTTATATAGCTCCCATTCTATTGACATAATGATCCAGATTGATAGACATTTGACTTTTTGCAGTTTGGTTTATTAGAAACAATGACATTCTGAATCTACTGTTTTATTTTTTTTAATTTATTTTATTTTGTTATTTTTTTTAAAAAAGAAAACAAATTTCCTTTTTTCATTTTCTATACCAATTCCAGTTCCCACTCCCTCCCCTCCTCCAATTCTCTTCACCCACTCCCCACCCCACCCCCTATCCACTCTTTAGCCAGGGTAAGGCAGATTGCTTTGGGGAAGGTCCAAGGCACTGCCTACTATATCTAGGCTGAGCAAGGTATCCCTCCAAAGAGAATGGGTTCCGAAAAGCCAGTACAAGCAGTCGGGATAAATCCTGGTGCCACTGCCAGTGGCCCTGCAGTCTGCCCCAGCCCTACAACTGACACATTCAGAGGGACTAGTTGGGACCTATGCTGATTCCTTCCCTGTCCAGCTGGAGTTGGGGAGCTCCCATTAGCTAAGGAAAACTGTTTCAGTGGGAGTGCCTGTCATGATCTTGATCTCTTTGCTCATATTCTCACTCCTCCTACTATTTAACTGTACTTTGGCAGCTTAGCCCAGTGCTCTGCTGTGAGTCTCTGCCTCTGTTTCTGTCAGTTGCTGGATTAGGTTCTACGGTGATATTTAAGATATTAATCAGTCTGACTACAGGACAAGGCCAGTTTGGGCACCCTCTCCTCCATTGCTTAGGGTCTTAGTTATGGTCATTCTTGTGAATTCCTTGAAATTTTTCTAGCGCCAGGTTTCTTGCTAGCCCCATAATGGCTCCCTCAATCAAAATATCTCTTTCCTTGCTCTCATCTCTCTCCTTCCTCCATCTCGACTATCCCATTCCCTCAAGTTCTCCTTCTTCCTCTCCTTCTCCACTCCTCTTCCCCTTCCTCTCTCTTTTCTCCCTCCCACCATGCTCCCAGTGATGTCAGGCAATCTTGTCTATTTCCTCTTTCCAGGTGGATCTATACGTTTTTCTTAGGTTTCACCTTGTTACTTAGCTTCTCTAGGATTAGAACTATAGACTCAGTATCCATTGCTTTACAGCTAGTATCCACTTATGAGTGAGTACATATCATGTTCATCTTTCTTGGTCTAGGTTACCTCACTCAGGATGGATTTTTTTCTAGTTCCATTTATTTGCATGCAAATTTCAAGATGTCTTTTTTTTCTGAGAGTAATAATCTAATGTGTAAATATGCCACATTTTCTTTATCTGTTCTTTGGTGGAGGGGCATCTAGGCTGTTTCCAGGTTCTAGCTATTGCAAATACTGCTGCTTTGAACATAGTTGAACAAATGTCCTTGTGGTATGATTGGGTATCTTTTGGGTATATGCCCAAAAGTGATATTGCTGGGTCCTGAGGTAGGTTGATTCACAATTTTCTGAGAAACTGCCATACTGATTTGTGTAGGGTGTTGGTACAATTTTGCAGTCCCACCAGCAGTGGAGAAATATTCAGCTCACTCCACATTCTCTCTAGCATAAGTTATCATTGGTGTTTATGATCTTAGCTATTCTGACAGGTGTAAGATGGTATCTCAGAGTTCTTTGATTTGCATTTCCCTGATACCTAAGGATGTTGAACATTTTCTTAAATGTCTTTTGGCCATTTGAGATTCTTCTGTCAAGAACTGTTTGTTTAGTTCTGTACTCAATTTTTAAAATTGGATTGTCTGGAATTTTGATGTCTTATTTTTTGAATTCTTTATATATTTTGGAGATCAGTTCTCTGTCTGATGTGGGGTTGGTGAAGATCTTTTCCCATTCAGTAGGCTGCCTTTTTATCTTATTGACTGTGTCCTTTGCTTTACAGATGCTTCTCAGTTTCAAAATGTCCAATTTATTTGTTGTTGCTCTCAGTGTGTGTGCTACTGGGGTTATATTTAAGAAGTGGTCTCCTGTGCCCATGCAATGGAGGCTACTTCCTACTTTCTCATCTATTAGGTTCAGTGTGGCTGAATTTATATTGAGGTCTTTAATCCATTTGGATTTGAGTTTTGAGCGTGGTGATAGATATGGGTCTATTTTCATTCTTCTACATCTTGACATCTAGTTATGACAGCAACATTTGCTGAAGATGCTTTTATTTTTTCCATTGTATAATTTTAGCTTCTTTGTCAAAAATCAGGTGTTCATAGGTGTATGAATTAACATCTGGGTCTTTGATTTGATTCCATTGGTCAACCTCTGTTTTTAAGCCAATTCCAAGCTGTTTTTTTTTAACTGTAACTCTTTATTGATTTCAGGGATGGTGATGCCTCCAGAAGTTCTTTTATTGTACAAGATTGTTTGGCCTATGCTGTTTTTTTCTGATATAAAGTTGAATATTGTTCTTTCAAGGTCAGTGAAGAATTGTGTTGGGATTTTGATGGGGATTGCATTGAATCTATAGATTTCCTTCAGTAGGATTGTCATTTTTATTATGTTGATCCTACCGATCCAAGAGCAGGGGAGATGTTTCCATTTTCTGGTATCTTCTTTAATTTCTTTCTTCAAAGCCTTAAAGTTCTTATTGAACAGATCTTTTACTTCTTTGGTTAGTGCTATGTTTTATGTTATTTGTAGTTATTGTGAAAGGTGATATTTCTATTATTTCTTTTTCAGCTTCATTATTTGTTTATAGGAGGGCTACTGATTTTTTTGAGTTGATCTTATAGCAACTCAAGGTATTTATTAGCTGTAGGAATTCTCTAGTAGAGTTTTCGGGGTCACTCATGTATACTAATATATCATCTGCAAATAGTGAAAGTATGACTTTTTTTCTTACCAATTTGAATCCCCCTGATCTCCTTTTTTTGGCTTATTGCTGCTCTAGCCAGAACTTCAGGATCTATGTCAAATAGCACAAATGTTTGCATTTGTGTGGATAAATATGAGTAAAAATGTGACAACACAAACTATGCATATTTTAGACTGTGTAGGGTTTGCCATATTTTCAAGTGGTTGAGGATTTTACACTGTCATGTGTAATTTCTGAAAGTTTCCATTGTGCCTTGCTTTCATTATAAGTGAGCTCTTTATTTTTATTTATTTTTGAAAGGTAAGGTTTTATAACTTGTTATTCTATTTTTATTATTTTTATTTAATCAGAATAAATGCCTTTACATCTACCAATGTGGAATTTAATGTCTATTTGCAAAATGCCATATTTCCTTTGAACAATAATTGGATTACCCATCATTTCCTTCTGGCAGTGTAGGACTTTTAAAAATGGTGTATGTTCTTTATCCTGTCATAGAAGAATTCTCTGACACTTGAATGACTTTCTTTTCTTCATTGTTAATAGAGGTATATTTTATGGACAGAAAATTTTAATTATTTGTTTATTCATGTACATATTTGTCATGCTCTCATTAGGGAACTTAGGAAAGTTATCTCAGATATGTATTTATTGTTCTATGCTTCATGTTTTCATAGCTTCGTTTTACCACCTGATATCATATATAATTATATCTGTTGTGCCATCTAGTTTACCAATTCTCTCTTTAGTTATATTCAAACAATTTTCTCCAGTTTATACCAAGAATCTGCTATCTATTAATTAAATGTATAGATAATTTTATACTCTCCCCAATCACTATAATAATCACTTATATTTTCTATGTCCTAGCTCATAATGTTATTTAAAAATTAGCATCTCATTACAAGATACATACTTTTTTAGTGCTACATTTACTTACCTACATAATTTATTTGTTTTACATCCTAACCACAGCCACCCCTTCCTCCTCTTTTCCATACCACCCTTCTCAGTCCAGCTCTCCTCCTTAATCACCTACAAAAGGACAGGCCTCCCATGGGCTTCAGCAAAGCATGACATATCAAGCTGCCATAAGACCAAGCCCTTCACTCTGTATTCAGGCTGGGCAAGACAATCCAGCATGAGAAACAGGTTCATAAGAGGCAGTCAAAGCATCAGGGACAGCTCCTGCTCTCATTGCCAGGAGTCCCACTATTGACCAAGTTGCACAACTATCATATATGCAGAGGGCCTAGATTGTGTCCCATGCTGGGTGCTTGGCTGTTGATTCAGACCCTGTGAATTCGCAAGACCCAGGCTAACCATTTCTGTGGGTTTTCCTGTGATTCCCTAACTCTGTTTCTTATAATCTCTAAGACATATTCTTTCTTCCAATTTTGTGTATGACCTATACACTAAACAAGTAATATGTGTTTTATTTTTCAATTTTTAAACAACAATGGATTTTTTTCCTAAAACTTTCTGATAAAAATATTGACCATTGAGTTACAAATTGTGTTCTTCCAAGGAACACTTGTCTTTTGTGTATGCAGTTACTTATCTATACCATCAATTCGAGATTTCTTTCAGTGATGTTATTGGATATTCTTATATTTTGCTATAAATAATCCTAAAGTTTCATATGTTAAAGACTTGATCGTCAAAGTGAGGCATTTTGACAGTCAACCTTTAATTCATTAATGAGTTTGTACATCACTAAATTCACAGTTCAAAGGTCTATTGGAATGTAGGATCTGGATACCAAATAAAATAAAGTAAAATAAAACAAAATGAAACAAAACAAAAAAACCCATGTTATTGGGAGTTCAGCCTCAGAGGGTGCATTAATTAGCAGTCTCTGAAAGAATAGAATTTATAGAATATCTATAAGATTGGATTTACTGAACTCTTTTACTTGATACAGGCTGAGTAATTAACAGTAGACAAAATCTTCTGGGAAGATTGAGTCCCAGACAGGTGTCTCGTTTGAAATCTAGATTCCTCATCAGAGTTACTATAGTGCTGAAGGCCTAAGAGAGTCTAAGAGAGCTACTAATCTTCATTTTGCAGATGAAGACTAAAGAAGCTGGAGTCTGGTCTTAGCTAAGCATGGAAGCAACAGTAATACTAGTAGAAAGAATGGTTGCACTTACTAGCAAGAAGTGGAGGCAGGCAGGCACGCTTTGATTATTTTCTTTGGTGTCATTGTGTCTATCCAGTGTTGGAGAGTGGCTTCTCCCCACAGTTAATCTTTCCTGGGAAAGTCCTCACAGTCCCTGCTCCCAGTTCAGCGTCTTTTAGTAGGGTCCGAACCTCAAGTGGACAGTCACGATTAGCCATCCCAGAGGATCTAGTTCCTCTAGTCTCCTTGTGCTTTCTGACTGCTCTGTTCCTTCCCTCGTCAGTCTTTGCTCCATCCATGGCTCATAACATGGAGCCATGAGACCTTACAGGGAGACTTCTGAAATATAAAGCTAAAATAAATCTGTCCTTTCTTGATTATTAATGTATCTTTTAATGTGACTACCAGTTGTAGATAATTAAAAAGTCAATGGTTCAGTAATATAATTTATTTTTTCAAGACAAGGTTTTGCTGTGTATCTTTGGAGCATGTCCTGGAGCTAGCTCAGTAGATCAGGCTGGCCTCGAACTCACAGAGATCCAACTGCCTCTGACTCCCGAGGGCTGGGATTAAAGGCAAATAGTTCTATGATAATTAACCCCATTCTGTACATCTGGGTGTAACATTTCCCTGCTAGTTATGTTTCTACAACAGGTTATGAGTTACTTCTACTTCACTCAAGCTATAACTCCTGGATCTAGGTTTAGGTCAACCTTTCTCAATAGCTTCTATTGTATATTAGCCCACCCTTCACCTTCCAACCCCCAAAGTTACAAGTTAGAAAATTGCAAGGTAAGAAATCTTGAAGATACTCCAGAAGAGCTTCAGTGAGGAACCAAAAAGGATGGTATACCAAAAACCAGAGGCCTTGAACCATACCAATGACTGTTTGCAATGAACTATTCCCAGTCAATTGTAGGGGACAAAGGTGTGTACCATATGACACACTGAAGCCTCCAATGCCATCAGGACAGAAGAAGAGGTGCAGAGATTCAGGAGAGAGAAAGAAGAAGAAATTTTTCTGTTTCCTGGTGTGGTTTTAGTTAATTTGGGGTTTGTTGGATTTCTTCTTGTTTTTTGATAGTTTACTTACTTTATTTTGTTTTCTTTCATGGAAATGGGATGTAACAGAGATGAGGTGGGAATATGGAGGGCTGGGAATATGAGGCACATTACATGAAGCTGCCAAAGATTGCATGAAGAAATATAAATAAGACAAGGAAAAAAGAAATCTTAAAGAATTTAGTCCCTAGTACTGCAGGGCGTAGGATTCATATCTAGGTCTAAGATTCAGACATCATTAGGATGAAGACTATTGTGTTAAACTAGTTAAATGGCTGTTGTATTGTTTTAATTTGGTCTCTGTGTTATCTTCAATTTGTACCTAGTCATCAAGGTAATCTTCATAATTTCTTATGATTGCTTCCTTCCTGCCTGATAAATATTACTATTTTATAATCACCACTAATTGGCTAGCAGGGTATCAGTCTACCATGCAACTAGAAATATAAACCTACTTGCCTTGACAACAAAAATTTTGTACATACCAAAATAGGCTTGTTTCATTCTTCTTGTTTTTAGAAAGTGATTCTCCGTAGTTTAATGTCCATAAGTGAATTTCTAAGAATCTTGATCTATATTTAAAGTCCACAAGAAAAAAGGAACAAATTAATTCATATTCTTTTATATATTTCATTGTTACAGTTGGTCTGTTAATATGCTGCTGAAGGAAAATAATTTGAATTAATTCCTAGTAAAGAATGCATTGTGACTCGGGGTTATTTTTCACTGTAATTTTTGTTTCATCCATTACTTATACATAACAATGTTACTTAAATTTGCTTAGTATCTTACATTTAATTAAATTATTTCATTCTAGTACATTAACATTATTTGTTTAGAACATTTTAAGAATGGGACTGTTCTTATCATCACTAATTTAAATGTTACCTCACATTTTTGTAGTTTTGAACTATTTTGACATAAAAATTTAATTTGTATACATTTTTCTTATTAACTAGAAAATGTGCCTAATATTGTCAAATACTTGGTATTGTTGAAACCCTTATTTTTTTCTCCCTATTATCTTTTTACCATTGTCCTCTTATTGTCAAAGCACTGGTAGTTATAAGAAATAAATCAAGTAGCTAGGCAAATGTATTAGCTACTTTTCCATTGCTCTGACAAAACACAACAGGGAAGAGTAGATTTATTTTTATTACCCAGTCAGAGGTGATACAGCTCATCATTCAAGGAAAGCATGGTGGCAAGGCCTTCTTGGCAGTCAAAGAGCCAAGTGGTCACAGTTTGTCAACCCACACAAAATAGGTAGAAAAGAAGTGGGGCCAGGCTATACAATCTCCAGGCCTGTCCCCACAGGGATGTATTTCTCCTATCAAGGCTCCATTTCATAAAGATTCCATAACTTTTGCCTAAAATTCCTGGCTACCACGTGGAGACCAAGTGTTTTCTTACCTGAGTATATGGGGGACATTTCTCATTCAACCCAGCACAACAATGGGGGATGCAAGTTTATAATCTAATACCTGGGCGTCTCAGGCAGGAGAGCTGAGAGTTTGAGGCCAGACTGGACTTCAAAGGAAGGTTGAGGCTCTCCTCTAATATGCAGAGAGATGCTGATTCAAAAACAAATAAAACAAAGCAAGTGAGCCAACTAAAAAGAAAATGCCTCAAGAGTAAAGCAGGATTAGTTTGAACAATAAGGTAAATTAAGTATTGTTATAATATTGTTGCAATATTGCTATAAATTTGATGGAATTAATTAATTTTAACTGTGGATAGGAAGAGACAAATCTTCTATTTAGAAGAATCCAAAATAATATATATAACTATTCCATCTTCAAAGAGTAGAAGCCTGAACTCCTTAAACTTTAACAACTTGGTTGCAGAGTGTGGGAAAGAGAGAGGGAGAGTAGCTTTACTGCAGAGAATTGGACCAAACCTGACCCCAGTGAGCAGCTGATTGAGCTCAACTTCAGGCTGCTCCAGTCATAGTTACATTGCTAGCATTTACCTTTGATGTGAGGCTGTGGAAATGGCTCGTCACCTCTATTACGCGCTCCCCACAACCCTAATCCCAGTCTAGCCATCACAGAAACATTGGACAAATACCAATGAGGGGAGAACCTATAATTTCCTTGACCAGAACATCTCAAAACTGTCAAAGCCATCATAAATACGAAAACTTTAAAAAAGGGTCACAGTCATGAGTGGACACAACAGCTAAAGGTAACGTGGCATTCCAGATGGGATCTGGGAATGCAAAAATAACAATAGGAAAAACAGAAAACAAAAACACTAATCATCTCTGAATGGTGCTTGGAGTTGATTTATAAAACTGGTCAATATTGGGACTTAGCGTCCTGTGATCTTTAAGCTCGTTGTCATAGACTGATATTGGTTTATTAGTTACACCAAAGGTAATGTGTCTGTGTATGATGTGTTAGTTGCCTTTTTGTTGCACTGATGAAGGTAACCTAATTATCAGGAGTAAAAAGCCATTCAGAACTCTCGTTTCAGAATTTTTAGTTCATGGAAAGAAGGCCTGGCTTCTTTAGAAGAAAAAGAACACAAACGACATTATAGGACAGGACAAGTGTGGGGCAAAGCTCTCACCTACGGCTGCCAGGAAACTAGGAGGGTAGGAAGGGGTTGTAGAACCAATATTCCTCAAATCCAACAATCTTGGTGACCTAATTACCTCTAACCAGGCCCCATTTCCAGCGGTTTCAACCACTGCTCCACAGTGCCCTTAGCTAGGGACCAAACTTCTAACACATGAGCTTTTGAGAGACAGTTGAGTTCCAAACTATGATAAAGGTTTATATAAGAACTCCTTTTATTGCCTGCTCAGGTTTTCTATGAATCTAAAGTTTCTTTGAAACTAATATTCAAGTTGAAGAACTTATAGAGATGTTTGAGTCAATGTTCATCAATCCAGTTGTGAAGACTTTCTCACTCAGGTATCTTACCATTCAAGGTTTTGTGCATCTTACTTATGCAAAGCACCGTGCATTATCAACAAGTGTTTACAAGTCATTCTGGAATCAAGCCATGAAGGCTGTTTGTGCGGTGTTTAACTTCTAGTGCACGTGAAATCCTTTGAGAAAAAAAAAATAGCAAGGTAATTGAAATTATAATTATCTTTCATCATTTATTATAACCTGTGATGGGAGCCAGGGCTCTAACTTAGCCGAAACATGGACTTTTATAAATATTGAATGAAAATTAATCAAAACGAAATACTTTGCTCCAAGACATAAACTTTAGTTCTTTGGGAAGTTAATTGTATTTAAAGTAGTATTTTTGTAAGTTTGGGTAACTATTCATTAATACCAGGGGACATTCACAATTGTATAGCCTTGAGAACATTTAAGGAATACAGATAGATCTGGTTTAAATCTGTCCTTCAATCTTAGAAGGCGATCAGATGACATCACCACGGCTGTACGCACTGTCACCAGACACTGAAAACACTGCACTTTTAGCCAGATGCAAAGTCAAGCTGTTTGGCTTTCAGCCCCAAGTTTGTCCTTCAGAGGCAGAGGGAAAATGAGCCCATTCTTTAACTTTAAATATTCCTTTTGGTTTTTCTTACACTGAGTCCTCTTATGTTACCTTGACTACCTTGAAGCTTGCTGTGCAGTTCAGGCTGGTCTTGAACATGCAGAGATCTTCCAAGAGATAGGGAGACAGCTGTGCTCCAGCAACTGTTGGCCAGCTACTGCTTAAAACACTGTTGGTTATTAGGCTGTAAAAGATATGATAGTATCATAATAATTCTCCAAAATATCTCATAATGTTGGGCATGTTTTAATAACAGTGAACAATACTAGACCTTTTAAAAATCCTAGTAAATTTGATATATTTTTCTTATTTTATTAATTTTATCAATTATTTCTTACCTCTAATTTTCTAGAAGGATAAATTAAAACTTAAACCATGGAACCCTATCTTATGTAATTTTGAAGCTTGTTTTGCCCATACTCTTCTCTGTACAAATTGATGGCTTACCTCCTCTTTTCCCTCATATTTATCCCCAATGCTTTGTGGGTACATTAATTTAACATGTTAGGCCTTATGTATGAGAGTAGGAGAGAGGCTTTTTCTTATTTTTTTTTTCAGTTGAGAAATACAGATTTTAACCAGGCTAAGTTCCCAGCAACTTTCTAACAGAGAGGAAGTTCTTTTCCATGCTTTCTGCCAACGTCTACATCCTAATCTCTTTCCTTCTCTTTGAACAGTAGTTTTGGTCCTCGGATAATAATGCCACTATGAGTACCAGCTTAGCATCTTTCTCATCACATAGACTCTTGAATAACTTCATTCAATTTCCCTGGTACCAAGTTTATGGAACATACCAATCAGTCTCATATTTCTCTCTGTAGCCCACATCTCTGTCTTGAATTTCTGACACACGAAGCTAATTAGGAGTATTTCCTGCTGAATATCAAAAAGGCAAATTGAATTCAAAATATCCACAATGAATTCCTGGAACTATATTGCTTCTAATTAATTTCTAGAAACTTCATCTCCACTTTCAATCCATACGATTCTGTTATGCAAACCTGAAATTCGAGTTATATGAATCATCACCCTATCTTTACATACTGATTGATAATTGTAAAGCACACATCACTGAATTTCTTTCCAAATAGCTATTAAATCCACCCCCCCACTACATATCTACTTTCTTTGTTTTGAGTAAGGTTTCTCTTACAGTGTATACATGCCCCCACCCATTGGAACCGTTAGGATAGTCTCTTAGCTGAAGTAACTAATTCAAGTGATTTCTTCCTGCAAGTCAACTTTTCCTCATATTCTGAATTGTATGCTCTGTCCTGTGATTTTCTGGCTGTTTTCTGAACACTGGAAGCACTACCATATATGTATATATATTTGCATCTATACACACACACACACACACATACATAGATACATGATAAAAATTTCCCATATAACAATCAAGGATCTTGATCTCTTAGCTTCCATAATGGTTTTTAGTCTCATCTCTCATCCTTGGCCACTTTATATGTTTAGTTTCTCATTTTAAAATCTTTCTTTTATTCTTTCTTTTCCTAGAGTATCACCTCTGTCTGGGACACTGTGGGTAGGTATTCTAACACTGCCAGTTTCCAAGATCCAGTCCAAATGGACCTGTTTACAATTCCTTCTCACACAGTGTAATGATCTTCATCTTATTCGTTTCCCTTTGATGGTGATGAAATTAATTTTTACATATATACCACCATCCATAGACTATGGTACATTAGTATTCTACAAGATAAGATGAAACACACTCATGTGCATTCGCTCAACAAATTTAAGCTAAAAGGTTTATGTGATAAAGTAGATTCCTTTCGGTATATATTGCATGAATGGTTCTACTATAATAAATATGTGAATTTATGGAAATTAGCACTTTCCTAATTTTAGAATATTATCAGTTTCATTATATAAAATTAATTAAAAATGGTTCTCTATCTAGTAGGAACAAACACTTGATTTAAATTCTCTTCCAATGGAAATATTTTTAATTTAAATTTAATTTTATTATTTTATATTTTTAAAGCCAAGGTCTAGAGTAGCCTACCCATGCTTCGTTATGTGGGCATATGTCTCTATAAATTTCTGATCTTCTTGCCTCAGTTTCCCAAATGCCAAGGTATGATAGCTATAACAAGCCATGTTTGGGTTATTTGGTGCTGGGGGTTGGATCCAGGGCTATGTGTGTACTGGTTAAGTGCTCAGACACATCCCTAGCTCACAAATGGTTTATTTTTTTGTTAGTGTTTGGTTGTTGTTTTGAATCTGATAGTATATTGAAGCCCACTGTTCTGAAAACACTTATTTTAGTGTACCTTTATTCATCATTTCTACGATATCTTTTCAAAAATCTTCTGGTCACTCATGTTGTGCCACAAGAAAGTTGTTGTTCAGGTTGGGGCTGCTAATGAACTCTGTAAACACATTCAGCATCTGGCAGACATTCCAAGGTGAAAGCCAAGCAGATGGCTAATTTAATATAATCTAAGTGACTTTGGATCAGATAAAGCAATTGAATTAACAGCACTTTAACTCCACATACATCAGCTCCCAGCCATTCCTACCATCTCTTTCCAATAGGCACTTCTGCAGGATGAAAATCAATGCTAATTGAAAGCTCATATGGTGATGTTTATATCTGTAAAATGTGTGGTTAAGGAGCATATTAAAAACATGTGGGCATGAATATTAGGATTGGGAAATGGGTTTAATATAGAGTAAATCATAATACCCTTAGAGCTGTTTTGTGGATTTTAAATCACAAATTATATTCTATCCAGTGCACACACTATGTTAATTTTAGTTACTCAGACGCTTTCCATTAAATCCACCAGTGTTTACGGTTGATGTATGGTGACATTCAACTTGCTAGCCTGTGTGGTGGAGGTGCTTGTGTGCATGTGTTTGTGTGTGTGTGTGTGTGTGTGTGTGTGTGTGTGGTGTCTGTCTGTCTAACTGTGTGTATATGTGTGTGTAGATACAGACTGACTTTTACATTGGTATTCAAGGGTTTCCTGTTTTCAGTCCAACAGAGGAAAATATACTTCGCCTTTACTTATAAAAATTGTATAAAGTAAAGCAAGATAATTAGTATCAAAGTATTTAACGTATAAATAATGGAAGTAATCATAGAATTGATAACTTTTTGTTATAGTGGATAAACATCAGTACTATAGTTAGCAAGATCAGGGTTCAGATTCTAGTGAAGTAGCTTACAAACCGTGTAATGTTAATGTGGTCTCATTATTCTAAATGTCAGGTATCATCAGTCAAGTGAAGATGGTAAAGACATACACCTGGTTGTTGAGGACACCAAATGATACAATGTTTACAGTTTATGAAACACAGAATGGAAAGTAGTCTGATGAAGAGAAATCATTACCGTCAATAATTTCTTATTGTCTTAGCACAGTGACCACCATTACTTCCTTGGTACTCTTTGCAAAGGACAATTCTAAACACTGAGACAGAACACAAGTGTAAAGGAGAGGTGGGATGCGGTAAAACGTGAAAGCATATGGACCTTTAAAGCCTCATTATTAAGAAACAGATTCTAGCATCACAACTTACTAGTGTTGTGCCTCTGGCAATGCAGTAGCATTCCCTCTGCTTTAATCTTTCTCTCTACATAAGATATAGCCAGCATCTATTTTGCAGACTGTTGTTCAAGAATTTAATATATATGGAGATTTTGGACCAGTGCTCAGTATATAGCAAGCACTGTAGAAGAATCTGGAAAATTCTCAAACTGTCACTTCTGAAGCAAACTAGAAGAAAGCTCAATGTTTCAGATGTGAGTAATGCTTTTTTATATATATATGAACTTAAACGCATAGGTCATGGGTGCAAAAGTAGATACTTGTTTATCAATTTGTGCGTCACTAAGAAAAAATAATCATCAAAGAATAATGAAGTGAAAAGATAATCCACAGAATATGAAAAATATTTGTAAACTATACAGCTGATAAATAATTAATAACCAAATTAAAATCCAATCAACTCAATACCAGGAAAAAAATAACCTGATGAAAATGGGCCCTGAACTGAATAAACGTTTGTCAAAAGAAAACCAATAGATAAGTGAAAAAATAATCAACATCACTAATCATAATCATCAAGGAAATGCAATTGGAAAACACAATATTGTCTCATAACTTTCAGAATGGTTATAATCAAAGAAGTTGGAGAAATTAAGTTGGCTGTCATTTGGACACTTTATCCCTACTAGAAGGATTTCCAGGTCCTGGAAGGTGCTATGCACACTGCCAGAGAAGGAAAGGAATCATAGTTGTACCCAGCTGCTAGCCCATTGAGATTCATCAATGACAGTCCTAGGAAGACATGCCCACTGATGCAATAGTGTCATAGGAGCAACCAATCACTTTCTCAAAGGATTTAAGGCCCACTCCACAGTTTGAAACCCATACCTGGGATTGTTATCAGTACTAACAAACCATGTCTAGACAGGTGATAGTACCCAGGAGAGGGCATACTATTACTATTCCACTAACTGGAAATAGTATTAATGACTTAAACCCACAGTATAGTGTATTTCTCAACACCCAACCAGAAGCTTCCCTTTGCAGTAGATTGAGATGGGTGCAGAGGCATTCAACTGGCCTAGGCTGTACGATGCTCAGCCCTAAACAGTTTCACACCCCTACTCACAAGGCTCAGAGGTCTTTGTGGAAAAAGGGGAAGAAAGATTGTAACAACCATCGGTGAGATGACTATGAGAAAAGAGTATTTTATGAGGAAAACAGGGTGCTTGCACTTATGAGTCCAGCAATTCAGATAGAATATGCAAGGACTGTATAAATTCAGGCTAGACAAATTCCACTCTGGAATGTGGAAGACGGCACAAAGTACCACCCCTGTCTAAGAAACTCTTGGCAGTTGATAACTGCTTGAACGGGAAGAGTCAGTTTTTTTAAGGGTATAATTTCTGTGGGTTGATTACCCTCCAGGCCACACATTCAAGAGTGTATTGAAACCCCAAACTGTATTTGATGGGTTTAAAAGAGAGGACACAAAGTTGGGTGTGCAGGGAAGAGGGTTGATCTGGGAGGAGTGGGAGGACAGAGTGGATATAATCCTAATGAATTGTAAAAAATTTCAAAGAGATAATAAAATGTGAGAAAAATAATGTAGAGTACAATGAGTCTGTAGAGCCATGACGACACTGCTATACCCTTGGTGGGATATAAATGAAGTTCCAAGAGGCCCCTTACTCTCTTGCCATTGTAGCATTGTTCAAAATAGCCCAAATATAAAAGCAACCTCAGTATCCATCAAAAGATAAATGGCAAAATAGAGTTTCACTGTCCTTCTGCCAGGTATAACTCAGTGGATAAACCATGATGATATAAGCTAAGCAAAAATAAGCTGTACAGACACACAAAGAACTGCGTTAGTTAAGAGAAAAGTGGTTTTCTTGGAGCAAGAGTGGTCATAGGATGGAGAAGGAAAAGGGCCATAATGATAAGTTTTCAGATTGACACAAGGAATAAAATTCAGTAATCCATTCTATAGTGTGATGACTATAGTTAATGTTGTGATGTATATTTCAAAATTCCTAAAAATGTATTCTAAATAATTTCACTAAAGAGAAAAAAATATGCTAGCCAATGGATGTTCAAGTAGGCTTGATTTAATCATTCCATGATATATGTATAAATGTCATACATTAATGGCAAATACATAAAACTATTATTTTTCAATTAAAAGTAAAATTAATTTAGCAATGTTAGTTACACAACACAGTTTTGTTGTTATAGTGATAAAGTAGAATTACCTGTTGCGTAACTAAAAGATTATATCTACTTTTCTAAGGAACACAGTCTAATGAAGTTTGTAATCACATAAATAGTAAGTTGTTTTGTGTGTGTCAAATAGAACAACAATTACAGTTCCTCCCCTCTAAGAAAGAATTATGAGAGACAGAGAACACATTAATGAAATATGTAAGATGACTTTTTAACTAATTATCCAAAGAGGCAAAACCTTTGTCTTTGGATAACTCAGTGAGACAAGGAAGAAATGTTCCTCATAGAACCTATTGAAGTCTAATTGCCCTCAAGGTCCTTTCTCACACCATGACTACAAATGATGCTACAAATGATGCTCAAAGCCAGATGAGCCCAACTGGTACCTAAAGAATGCTCCCTCTAACCTGTGCTAAGCCTTCCAGCACAGGGAGTGACTTCCCAATCACTTAATCCTTACATCAAAGTTAGCAGGAGGATAGCTTTCAGATAGATGCAGAAGAGGGTCTACAGATGAGTCCAAAATTAACAAAGGAAGTTTTGTCATGTTTATGGTATCTTGATATCTGTAGCATGGAATACTCCGTAGCATTGGAAAATTCTATGATGATGACCTTTGAACCATTAATTTACTTTTATTACATTGAATGTATATGGATTCTCAGATACTTACATGTAAGTACATATCCCAAAATATGAACACTATTGTAACAAGTGTTTTTTTTTTCAAAAACATGAGTGATATTATATCAAGTGTTTTTGAAAAATACTGTGGACTGGCTCTATGAAAGCAGGACCAAGGGAGGGACTTCCACAGGTGTAGGACTGAGCCTGCAACCTTTGAGGGACCTCCCAGGAGCAGGCCTGAGACAGGGACATTTTGGGGACCAGGCCCTAGCTAGCAACCTCCCTACCAGAGAAGCCCTGAGCCAGTGACCTTCACAGAAGCAGGCCCAAAGAAGCTATCTCCACGAGAGCAGGCCTAACCAACCTCTGAGATTGCAAAGTGACCTCTGGAAGTGCCGAGCAACTTTCAGGAATGCTGAGTGACCTCCAGCTTGACTGGAACCATGGTCCTGACTCAACCATGAGGAGCAACCATTTGAGCCTTGGATACACTAGCACCTGGAAGAGTGATCACCAGAGAGATGACCCCAAATATACCAATTAGAGGAAAAGATGGGTAGACAAAGTAAGAACACACTCAACACCACAAAGAGCAACACAACACCAACAAAAATTGGTGGCTTTAAAGAAACAATATTTGAACAGCCCAATACAGATGAAGCAGTGGAAAATTATCTAACAAATAACTTTAGAAGAATGTTTGAGGCCCTTGAAAAAATGAAAAATTCTCTCAAAGAAATGGAAGAAAAAAGAAACAAATATTGGGAAAAAAATCAACAAATCCCTTAAAGAAAACCAAGAAAAAGCAATAAAACAGATGAAAGAAAAAAGACTTGAAAACTGAAATAGAGACAATAAAAAAACACAAACTGAGGGAATTCTTAAAATTGAAAATATGGAAAAATTATCAGGAACAACAAGTGTAACCATAAACAGCAGAATACAAGAGATGGATAAGAGAACCTCAAGCACTGAAGATACAATAGAGAAATTAGACTCATCAGTCAAAGAAAATATTAAATCTAACAGTAGATTAACACAAAATGCCCAGGAAATATGGAGTACCATAAAATACCAAACCTAAGAAAAATAGGTATAGAAGAAGGAGAAGAAGTCCAACTCAAAAGCACAGAAAATAGATTTAATAAAATTGTAGAAGAAAAATTTCTCAACCTAAAGAAAGATATGCCTTTGAAGATACAAGGTTACAAAACACTAAATAGATTGGACCAAAAAAAGGCCCCTTGCCACATAATAATAAAAACAGTAAACATACAGAATAAAGAAAGAATATTAAGACCTGCAAAGGAAAGAGATCAAGTAACATATAAAGGCAGACCTATCAGAATTACACCTGACTTCTCAATGGAAACAATGAAAGCCAGAAGGTCCTGATCAAGTGTTATGCAGACATTAAAAGAACACAGATGCCAGCCCAGACTAATATACCCAGAAAAACTTTCAATTACCACAGATGGACAAAACAATATATTCCATGACAGAACCACATTTAACCAATACCCAGCCACAAAACCCAGGCCTACACAAAATACCAGAAGGAAAAACTCCAACCCAAGAAAGTTAACTATATCCACAATAAAACAAACAATAGATGATCTCATAGCAGCAAATCCAAAAAAAGGTAAAAACACACATAAGATCACCAATGAAAACTATAAACCTATAAAAAGACAGGGGCTAACACATTGGATGTGAAAATGGAATCCATCCTTCTGCTGAATTTAAGAAACACACCTCAACCTCAAAAACAGACATCACCTCAGAGTAAAGGGTTGGGAAAAAAATTCCAATCAAATGGACCGAAGAAACAGGCTGATGTAGCTGTCCTAATATCTCACAAAATATACTTCAACCTAAAATCAGTCAAAAGAGACAAAGAAGGATGTTTCTATTCGTCACAGGAAAAATTCATCAAAAGAAAATCTCAAAGCTGAACACCAGTTCCCCAAATACAAGGGTACCATCATATGTAAAAGAAATACCACTAAAGTTTAAATAACACATTAAGCCCCACACACTAATAGTGGAAGACTTTAACACCCCACTCTCACCACGGACAGGACTTCGAGCAAAAACTTAACAGAGAAATAAGGGAACTAACAGACGTTATGACTCAAATTGACTTAACAGACATCTATAGAACATTCTATTTAAACATAAAAAAATACCTTCTTCTCAGCTCCTCATGGAATCTTCTCAAAAACTGACCATATACTAGATAACAAAGCAAATCTCAACAGATACAAACAAAAAAAATGGAATAACCCCATGTATCTTACTGTATCACTGTGGCTTAAAATTAGAATTCAACAGCAGCACTAATTTCAGAAAGCCCCCAAGCACATATAAATTAAACAATGTTCACCTGAATCACAATGTGTCAAGGAAGAAATTAAATACTTCCTAAATTTAAAAGAAAATGATCACACAATATAGCCAAATTTATGAGACACAATGAAAGCAATGTTAAGAGGAATGTTCATAGCACTAAATGACTACTTAAAGAAGCTGAAAAATCCCACACTTGTGAGTTAAGAGAACACCTGAAAAATCTAGAACAAAAAGAAGCAAACTCACCCAAGAGGTCTAGGAGGTAGGAAATAATCAAATTGAGAGCTGAAATCAACAAAATAGAAACAAAGATGGAGTAGGAACACAGCCGTGTCCCACCGCTAGGCTAGCTTAACCCCCCAAAATAACCACACAGAAATTGTATTAATTAAATTACTGCCTGGCCCATTATCTCTAGCCTGTTATTGGCTAACTCTCACATATTAGTTTAACCCATCTCCATTAAGGTGTATCGCCACTTGACTGTGGCTTACTAACATGAATCTAACCAGCATCCATCTCGGGCAGGAAAACCATGGTGTCTACCTGTCTCTGCTTTTCGTCCTCCAAGAATTCTGTTCTGTCCTTCCCACCTACCTGAGTGTTGCCCTATCAACTAGGCCAAGGCAGTTTCTTTAATAACCAATGAAAGCAACACAAATATACAAGGGCCTCCTTCACCACAAAGAAAACAATACAAAGAATGAATGAGACAAAGAGTTGGTTCTTTGAGAAAATCAACAAAATAGACAAACCTTTATCCAAACTAACTAAAAGGTAGAGAGAAAATATCCAAATTAACAAAATCAGAAACAAGAAGTAGGACGTAACAACAGACATGGAGAAAATCCAGAGAATCATCAAGTCATACTTGAAAAACCTATATTCCACAAAATTAGACAACTTGAAGGAAATAGATAATTTTCTGGATAAATATCACTTACTAAAATTAAATCAAGACCAATAAGCAAATTAAATAGACCTATAACTGCTAAAGAAATAAAAACAATCATCAAAAGTCTCCCAATCAAAAATTTTCAGGACCAGATGGTTTCAGCACTGAATTCCACAAGATTTTCAGAGAAGAACTAATACTTCTCAAATTGTTCAACACAACAAACAGAGAGGAACATTGCCAAACTCTTTCTATGAGGCTACAATTATAATGATACCCAAACCACACAAAGACATTACTAAGAAAGAGAATTACAGACCAATCTTGCTCATGAACATAAATGTAAAAATGCTTAATAAAATACTGGCAAACCAAATTCAAGAATATATCAGAAAAAAATCATTCACAAGGACCAAGTAGGCTTTATCCCAGAGATGCAGAGATGGTTCAACATACAAAAATTGGTCAATGTAATCTACTATATAAACAAACTGAAAAAAAAAATCATGATCATTTCATTAGATGCTAAAAAACCTTTGACAATATACAATATCCCTTTATGATAAAGGTCTTGGAGAGAGTAGGGATACAAGAAACATACTTAAACATAATAAAGACAATATACAACAATCCAACAGCCAATATCAATCTAAATGGAGAGAAACTCAAAATGATTCCACTGAAATCAGGACCTAGGTTGTCCATGTTTTTCATATCTATTTAATATAATTGTTGAGGTTTTAGCTAGAGCAGTAAGACAACAAAGGGGTATCAAGGAAATATAAATCATAAAAGAAGAAGTTGAACTCTCACTATTTGCTGATGATATGCTAGTTTATATAAGTGACCCAAAAAATTCTACTAAAGAACTTCTACAACTCATAAACACCTTCAGTAATGTAGCAGGATACAAGACCAATGCAAAAATTCAGTAGCCCTCCTTTATACAGAGTATAAATGGACTGAGAAAGAAATTAGAGAAACATCATTCTTCATGTAACTTGTATATGTTTAGAGTAACTCTAAACAGATAAAAGACCTATATGTAAAGAGTGTTAAGTCTTTGAAGAAAGAAATTGAAGAAGATACCAGAAAATGGAAAGATCCTCCATATTCTTTGTTAGGTAGAATTAACAGTAAAAATGGCAATCTTGTCAAAAGCAATCTACATATTCAAATCATTGTCCATCAAAATCCCAGCAAAATTCTTCACAGACCTCAAAAGAACAATATTCAACTTCATATGAAAAAGCCAATAACCCAGGATATTTAAAACGATCCTGTACAAAAAGAGGAACTTCTGGAAACATTACAATCCATGACTTCAAACTCTACCTCAGAGCTCCAGTACTGAAAACAGCCTGATATTGGCATAAAAACAGACAGGAGGACCAATGGAAATTAATTGAAGACCTGGATATCAATCCAAACACCCAAGAATACCTGATTTTTTGACAAAGAATCAAAATATATAAACTGGAAAAAAAGAAAGCTTATACAACAAATGGTGCTGACATAACTGAATATCAATCTGTAGAAGAATGAAAATAGATTCATATCTATCACCAAGCACAAATCTCAAGTCCAAATGGATCAAAGACCTCAATATAAAGCCAGCCACACTGAATGTCACAGAAGAGAAAGTGGGAAGGACACTTCAATGCATTGGCACAGGAGACCACTTCCTAAATATAACCCCAGTAGTACAGACACTGAGAGCAACAATTATTAAATGGGACCTCCTGAAACTGGAGCTTCTGTCAAGCAAAGGACACGGTCAACAAGACAAAATGACATGGGATATACTCACTCATAATTGGTTTCTAGCCATAAATAAAGGTCACGGAGTCTATAATTGGTGATCCTAAAGAAGCTAAGTAAGAAGGTGAACCTAAAGAAAAACATATAGTTATCCTCCTGGCTATGGGAATTAGACAAAATTGCCGAGCAAAAAATTGGGATCTTGGGGGTGGGGTGGAATGGGGGTAAGGGGAGATG
>NC_022029.1:15270551-15280303 GCF_000317375.1 Microtus ochrogaster
GGGAGGAGGCGGAAACTTTTTTTTTTCTTTTTCTCAAAAAAAAAAAAAAAAAAGTACAGAGGTTTTCTCTTCCTATGTCCCAGGTCTGCCCTATGCTGTTACCTTGCAGTTCCTGCTTTTCCATATATGCTAACTCTCCCCTCTTTGTGGGGCTCTCTGCAGAGGCCCACTGCACTCTTTGGTTCTATGAAGACACCCATGTGATTGCCTTGGTTTCCAAGGCAAAGCTGTTGTAATATCCATTGCTGTTTCCCTTTCTGTCAAGTTGGGAAATACTCCCTGCTATTCTGTTCTCTTGGAAGAGCAGAGCTTGAGCAAAATGAATAGTTGTTTAGCCCAGACAGTATTTTCACTTTTCCCAGAATTAACTCTTGCAAATGTCTGGCATTAACTCCCTCAGGCTCTTGCTGCCATGTTCAATTTAATTTGTATACTGGAGATTGCTTTACCCTTTTTCTGTCCTTTTCAGAAAGTAGGTGAAAACAAGTTTTAAATTTTATTCTCCTTGATGTAACTTCTGAAGCATTGTGTGTGTGTGTGTGTGTGTGTGTGTGTGTGTGTGTGAGAGAGAGAGAGAGAGAGAGAGAGAGAGAGAGAGAGAGAGAGAGAGAAAGAGACAGTCAGAGAGAGGCAGAGAGAGGCAGAGAGAGAGACAGAGAGAGAGAGAGGCAAAGAGAAAGAAAGAGGGGGCAGAGAGAGAGACAGAGAAAGAGAGAGAGAAAGAGAACTTGTAAGTATAACAGCAGGCTAGTCTCAAACTCACAGAAATCTACCTCCTCTGCCTCTGGATATCTGGGATTAAAGACATGCTCCAACAAGCCTACACCTTCACTGTAATCTACACTCAGGAAAATAAACATGACAGAACATCTCTATAATTGTCTCAAGTTCTTAGATCACAATCAACAAATTAGAGGCATAAATTAATTCAAAGAGCCATTCCTCAGCTAACTCCCTGGTATGGCATGTAGATGCATGTTGGAATCACAGAGGACACTGTAGTCACAGGGTAAAAGGGAAGGGAATGTATGCTAAGTTGACCATATAAAACATTGTTGGAATAGAAATTAGTGGAAAGGAAGTGCAAGGCAAGGGGTTTGAACTACTCACTTTAGAACTATGCCTTGGCATGCCAAACAGCTTATCTCAATTCTGCTTGAGCATGCTCTTCAATAAATATTTTTATCATATATATGTGATTATATATATATACATATATATATATATATTATGTATATGGAAAGAACTGACATCATTCAAGGTAATAATTCAACCTTGTCGTTTGATGTGTGATTAAAAGGCTCTTCCTTTATAAGGCAAACAATACAGCCACACCAGCCTTTCTTCCTTTGCTTTCATAAACAATGCTTTTCCCAGATCCTATCCTTAGCAAAACCCCTCCCTTTTAGCTCCTTCCTTGGTGATTTTTTTTGGGAGATGTTCTCTAAGGCCCATTGCCTGTGTTACATTTCCCAATCAAATGCTCCTTAGGCATCAGTGCATCTCAACTGTCAAATACTTTATCATTTTAATTTTTCTTGAGATTATCTGATCTCTGCTTACCATGCTTTTAGAGTCCCCAGATCAGGAATGCCAATTTGTCTACTAATTTCACCTTTAACCTCAACATGAGTTATAATCATTCTCTGAGAAGGCTTAATTTTGGAAAGTATTATAGAATATGAGATAAAGATGTGTCACATAGGTTTATACTATGGAATATTGTTTTATGATGCAAAGATATGTTGCATTTGTTTAACTCTCTGAAGCTGTGTTACTTTACCTGTCCCAAATTTCTGATTGGTCTAATAAAGAGCTGAATGGCCAATAGCAAGGCAGGAGAAAGAAAAGTCAGGGCTGCTAGGCAAAGAGATAAATATGAAGACAAATCTGGCTAGAGATCTAGGAGCAAACGAAGGAGAAGAAGTAGAAGACGTGGCTTGAAGTCCCAACCACCCAGCTACACAGCAAGACATGGAGTAAGAAGCAAAGATCACTATACAGAAGCAGAGAGTTAAATAGAGAAGTAGAGAAAAGAGAGAGGTAAAAGCCCAGAGGTAGAAGACAGAGGAAATAATTTCAGAGAAGTTGGCAAGAAACAAGTCAAACTAAGGTTGGGCATTCTTAGGAAAGAATTAAGTCTTCATGTATTTATCTGGGAGCTGGGTGGCGGGCCCCCCAAAGAGACAAAGAGTGAAAATCTAACAACTACAAGAAAGTCCCTGATAGGAGATCTGGAATAACTGTACAAAACAATTAAAGCTTTTTACTTAAAATTGAGAACACTTTGGGATTGTTAGGAATGGGATGTGGACATGCAGTTGGTCAAGGGGACTCAGAGAAGGACCCTACCATGACAGAGTTGGCATCTACTGCTATGTGTCTTAGAGATTTTGTCTTAGGGAGAGAATATACAAATCTTCAGGATTGAATGAGCTTGTTCTTTAGCCAAAATTTAAGTAACTGTCAGTGGAGTTAGCCATGATGAATTAAGTAGAACCTGTTGTAATCAGGCCACCCTACACCGTAAACTTCTAAAATATACTAACAAAGCACTTTTGGTAGAATTCTTACAAGGTCAGCAATACATCTGCCATATATCACAAGAATAATTCTAATGTAATTCATAAATATCTAGGCTTATGGAAATTGATGCTTTCTGTAAATATTGGAGTGTGAACAACTCCCCCTGCCAGTCAAGGCAGAATTAAATCTGAGGCCTGGATGTATCAAGGGAAATAATAGAGATTCATAGATTACAGGGTGACGGAAGTCAAGTGCTATGTATTGTCTGGCATAAACAGAAACCTCAGGACCTGCAGCCCTTTTCTGCATGCAGTGATAGACAATCTTCCGTGCCTTTGAACTGTGTTCCTGAAGGCACCTCTCTATGATTTTCTAGAGCAAATGATTCTACTGCAGTTTGGGCTTATTTGAAGAGATTCCTCCCGATGTGCCCTCTAGGTTCTCCCAGAAATCACACCTCACTGCCTTTTCCCAGGCCCTGTGGACTGTGTAATGAACTTATCTAGGATTTTACCATTAGGGTCTCTTCAGGAGCCTCAAAAACCATAGCAGGAAATTTTAAAACACATTCACCATATCTAAGGATAATCTCTCTCTCTCTCTCTCTCTCTCTCTCTCTCTCTCTCTCTCTCTCTCTCTCTCTCTCTCTCTCTGTCTCTCTCTCTCTCCCTTCCTCCCTTCCTCCCTCCCTCTCTCTCTCTCTGAAAGTTTATAAGTAGCATCTATAACTATTATAAGGTATCACCCATTTATTCACCCAATATCAATTAATTACTGAATACCTTTAGCTATCTAGATGTTGGGGAAATCAGAAAGTAATGAGATAAAGGGTCATGGTTGGAAGTGGGAAGATGTAAGGACGAGGCTGATTCATATTAGCACTTATGCATACAGCATCTGAAGAACTTGAAAATCAGGGCCCGTGGCTGGAGCCTCTGGCTTGAAACGTGGAGAGACAAAGAAAAACTGAGATAAGAGAGAACTCTTTGTCTTTTTTTTTTCTCCTCTCTCCTCTTTTGTTCCCGTAAAGTTTGGAGGTTTTATTTTAAAGTTAAGTTAAAATTACTTCCTGGAGGTGAACTAATTTTCCTTTCTACAATTTCAGAATATTTCTTTGGGTAGAACATATAGTGACCTAATTCTCTATATGATTTTGTAATCTGTAGGGATGGAATTTTTTTTTAAAAAGGGTATAATTTCAGGAAATGAAAAAGAGAAAAAAAATACAGGAGATGAATTACCAAAGGCTTATGCCTGAGAGAAAAAAAGCAAAACAACAAAAAGTATGTGTTAACCTCTTAGCGTGTTGATTTTATGTCCAAAGATTTGTGAAGAAGTCAGGTTGATAAAAAAGTAATGTGAATTTACTATTCATGGGAGCTTATTCCTGATGAAGCAAGAATCATGCTTTTGAAGTACTTGATTTAATTAAATGTTTATTAGAAATAAACTATGCACTTGTGGATAGATAAGTGGCCACTCTGCCCACAGAAATTTTTTGCTTTGTAAATATGAGACAGGTAACTAAGGCATAGCATATAGATGTCAGGCACCACTTCCATAGCTTGCCCTAGGCACCTGTCACTTCAAGAGCATTGAGAAGAGACCTGGATTCCCAGCCCAGGGCTTCAGAAGCAGCACGTGACAGCAAGAAGCCTGGCAGGGGCGATTTTCTCCCTGACTGTGTGCCTGATGGACAGCTTTGTGCTTTGTGCTGACTCTGTAAGAGTTTAGCTGTGCCTTACACCATAGCTCCTTCCTATGACTTACTGAGATTTATTCTGGTCCCTAGGAGCCTGCTCCTCTTACTCTCATAGGTTCAGTTCTGAAAGCCTCTGGTGGCTTGGTCCATAGGAGATTCCTCTTGGGAATCCCAGAACTGCCATTTATTTTGTAGCTGCTGTGATTTTGGGTATACATACTCCTGGGAGTACCGGAGACAAGCCCCTTCCCCAGGTTCTTATTCCGCACAGTCAAATTTATGGTATCTCATTGCACACATTATTTCTCCCCGTGAGAAACTTTTGTCTTCCTTTGAAGCTGTGCACCCATCTTCATCATCCACAGACACATTTTTCCCAGGGCCATCACTACAAAAGCAGCAACTATAGTAAATGACTCACTTTGCCCAGCATCTTTCCTGATGGTGCATGAAGTGATTGAAGCAAGGACTGGGTCCTTTCTGTCTAAATAATGCAAACAGGTATTGTCTTGTTTTTGAGTCTTCTTTTGTTTCTCTGAGAAAGAAAACAATGTTAATATCACCAGCCCAAGTTTTGTTTAGCAGGCAGAAATTCTGATCACAAACCCAAAGTTTGTATTTGCATGCCTTGCTGGGCTGCGTGACTTTAACATTTTTGTTATGTTTTTAAAAACTTAAGTAGGCTCATCCCTAGTTATATTCTAGGATTCAAAGAGAAGTAGGAATTAGGAAATCAAATTCTGGGTCATACATACTTTATTGGAAAGGCCCAACTTAGTAAAGACCATAGAATCTATAGGTTTTATGATATGATGAAAGAGATAAGGAAAACTTTATAAATGGGTGCAAAAATTTTATGGAGTACATCTGTCCATCTTAAGAGGCTGACCCACAACACAATGTCCTTAATTCAAGTACAAAGTGAAGGAAAGGCCATTGGGGATCATTGGCAGTATTCCTAAATAAAAAACAGCCTTTGTATCCTTGATGAAGTCTACATTCTGTTAATACAGTAAATAAAATTCATACATGCTTGTTCGAGGACCCAAGAACTCGATCCTGCCCTTTTAAGAACAAGGACAAGAAGAAAACACTTTATTAGCAATTTATGGTTAAGCATCTCAAAGGATTCCCAAATTCTCTCCATTCAAGCAATTGGGAGAATAATTGAACACAATGAGGTGTTGAAAACTTTTTCAAAGTATTATAGAACAAGATTAACTATTCAATTATCCCTTACAGAGCCAGAATAGCAGTGTGCCTGCTCCATAGTGCTCAAGGCCTTGGTCTGCAGGTGGTTCTTCTGGCTCTGTGAAGATACATGTGAACAGTGTATTGGCAGCATTATCTTGCATCACACCCATTTTTATGATGGGAAAGCCAAAGAACATTCTTGTATGACATTGGCATGACTTGTTGCACAATTAAAAAAAGAATATCCCAAGAGTTTCCAATTTGCATCATTTGTATAAACCAATACATTGCTACAAGGAATTTTATCAGTATGGATAGGAAAATGTTAATTGGGCAGCAATAGAGGAGATACAAAATATCATAAGCCAAAGACAGCAATTTGAAAGTATAGTAGGCTACAATTAGTTACTACATGGCTATATGTATGAATATTTGAATCATTAGTTTCTGGGTCTTTGTAGAGTGACAGCTCAGTGCAGTATTGTGTACTTTTGCATAGTGACCCCGCATTGTCTGGTCAGTTTCTCTTCTTCTTATATCTTGTACGTTAGTGAATCAGAGAATTGTATCATCCTTATTTAAAAGACTTTTATGCTTGAAATTGTGGTATAAAGGCTTATTTTGGATAGACTGTGCAGTCCATAAATAATATGATTTCAGTAACAAAAAATTCAGGTGGATTTTACGCCATCACAATGCTTACAGCTGATATCTCTTTGATGAGGTGGGTGCATAGCACCCTATGGAACACTGATAGACTTCATTGTAATTGGTTCTGCCTTCATCTTCACAAATTAGCTCTTATATCTAGAAAAGAGTCATGTACTGGGAAAAGGGTACAAGCAATGAATGAACTATCCTTAGAGGAAAGATGCTTGGTGGTTTATTCCATATTATTCTGTGTCAGATATCTGAATAAAGGCTCAGAGTCAAAAAGTACATGTACATTAGCCAGGCATGAGTCTCTATGCCTCTGCTCTTTTGGTTTAGAATGTAGGTTGACAGTTATTTCATTTCAATGGTGAAGGATTGATAATCATTCAGAAATTCAGACAGTGAGGGAAAGTTAATCCAAATGCAGAAAAAGTCTGAGTTCTTCCAATGTCCTAGGCAGAAACAGCCCTGCCAAGGGAAAGGGAACCTCTCAATTTTGTTGACTTTTAAATCACCTTGTTTGATTTGTTATTCACTACTGTTACTACCATGTAGGCTATTTTATAGTTTTATAAGAATAGAATTAGCCAGCAGAAAAGGAATAGAAATGTAGGTGACTGTTCTTCAGTAGCAGTGGAAATTAATATTGTCTGCTAGTCACAAGTGGTCATCCCAAACACATGCACATTTGAGCAACACTGAATGAGTTCAGTAGAATGGAGATTTACGTGGGGGGGAGGGGAGAGACAGAGAGAGACAGAAACAGAGAGACAGAGAAGCAGAAAATGTATGTAACAATAATAAGAAAAAAGGTCAAGGTTTTAAAGGGTGTTGGGGAGACACAGGAAGAATTGGAGGGAAGAAGGGAAGGGTAGAAATAATTATATATAAACACAAATTTCATGTATGAAATTACCAAAATAAAAGAAAATTATAGCAAAGCTAGAAAAAATAAAAATTATGTGTAAGATGCCAAGGGTTTTGTCAAATGTTGTAGATTATTTTGCTTTCATACATAATCTAGGCATAGTCTTTGATCTTCCTTTCTGGATGCCTCTCCATATAAGTACCTGATTCTGCTGCTTATTGCTGTCAGAGTAGCGTCTTGTGATTTCATCACAAGTAAACTCAAACAAGAACAGAAATCTTCTAAGTACTGGTTTTATACTATGGAGATTTTTTGCTCAGCTTTTGCATACACATGCATAGAGGGACCAGGAAAGGAAGTTTATTACTAATTCATAACTGTAATTCTGCTACTGTTGTGAATTATAATATAAATATCTGTGTTATCGGTATTTTCCATTGGTCTTAGAAGACCCCTGTAAAAGGGCCAGTTAACTTGAAAAGGGTTGGTGACCCACAGGTTGAGAACTACTGAGTAGCTGGGGATTTTTTTTGTTTTGTTTTGTTTTTTTATAAAATGTGAGTGTCTTCCTCATATGAATTTGTGGGGAGGAAACAATATTATTAACATAAAACACAGAAATGGAGATATAAGATAAATTGCTATGTTTCCAAGAAAAGACAACGGTAGGAAAAACTTGTTTTGTCATTTTGGGAAATATTATGACCATTCTTATGTTTTATTACATGTGTCTTTAATCTTCAGCATAGAAATGTTAAACTGGATCATCAGATTGATATTATTTCAAAACAATCACAGTTTTGATCTGCTCTCCTGAGCTCCTCTGATCTTTTATTGCACGTCCACAGCTTAACTTAGATCTACCTGTGGGCAGATCTTGATGTCAAACCTATCAGATGGGAAGAGGGGGAAGATGCCCTTCTAGATCCTGTGTCTTCTGCCTTTTTCTCAGCCTTCTGGGCATGAAGGCCCAGCATTTAAGGCCAGCACTTGCTGCTTACATTATAATTCTTATGCCAACAGTTCTCTCTATTTTATGGATATATTCTCCACCCTGACTCTGTTTGAGGCAAGGTTTTATGTATCCCAGGCCGGCTCCCAACTCTCTAGGTTGTCAAGAAAGTTTTGAAACTCCTGTTTCACCTCCAAATTACAGGATTATAGAAAATTTCTGGGATAACTTACCTGGTCTACTGTTAAGGACAACCCCAGATCTTTGAACATGCTAG
The DNA here is from genome assembly GCF_000317375.1 of Microtus ochrogaster. NCBI lineage: Eukaryota > Metazoa > Chordata > Mammalia > Rodentia > Cricetidae > Microtus > Microtus ochrogaster. Next base: position 15,278,725 of record NC_022029.1, read on the forward strand.
TCAAGCTCTCTATAAAACAAGTTACAGCCCCAAAACTTTATTTCATATATAGTCTTAAAACAAAAGTTGATTGAAAGACACTAACTAAAAAGCATTTCCCCGTTCTCATTGCTAGAAGCATTAAAATAGTATATATATATCTATATATAGATAGATATCTATATATAGATATATATATTTACCATGCAGTCTTCCTTTGTTTTTCTACATGCAAGTACGCCATCAGAGAGTTTCATCTGTAGCATAGGTATGACATTTTTAAAATTAATCTTATTCTTTGAATAGTTTTAAATAAATAGTCATATGTCTATATTTATTTTATGTAGCTGCATAAGATTTAAACTCGATTTATGTCACTCAGGCCTTTTTCTAATTTTTAATATTTATCTGATAGTAGTTTGCTATTTTAAATAATTCTGCCATGAATACCTTTGTGAATGTCACTGCTTTCAGCATGTGGAGGGCCATAAATCTTTAATCCCTAAATAAATATTTAAAATAATTTAAATATTCAAAAATTAGGGTATGTTTCAAATTCCACGTGTATATTGCACCTGATTGGTATTTATTAATAAGCTTATTAAGTTGATGATGAATCCTGGAATCATTAGTTCAAAATCTGGAAAATTAAATATTGCCTTATTCATCCTCAAATTTGATAAAAATATTAATACACAAGGATGCAAGTGTAATGCAAAATATAATTGTTGGACTATAAGTCTTTGAATAGTGGTTTAATAGGCCTAAAAAATGAATCTTTTAAATACTCAGGGGTATGCATATGTGCATGTGCTTAGCAAGCATAAAGCAACAGTACATTGTAAAATGCATAAATTCCAGGCTGTGTATTATCAAGTGTAGCCAGCCCCCATGTGGAAGTCCTTAAACTGCCTGCCTGCCTCTCCTGCTCTTAGCATCAGGCTGTGTGCTCTTATTACACCCATGCAGTAAATCCTGGCCCCCAGAGCAATTCTATGCTGTATTTTGAGAGTCCTTCCATTTAGTGAGTATGGAATGTTTCATTCTCTCAATCTTGATGTATATAAATTTGACAAGTATTAGCAAATACTCATATACTTTGTCTCAACAATTCCATTAATATATTCATTTATACAAGTTAAGACTTTGGAAGACAGTGTAGAAGCAATTAAAAATTTACTGTTAAACAGTGGAGGTATTTTGCATTAAATATAATGTGCTTATAAGCACAAGTTACATAAGCATGAGATCACTGAGAAGACAATAGGGGCCTGGAAGACAGCTCTGTGGCTAAAGTCCTGGCTGTACAATCCAAGGAGCTGAGTTTAGAGCTCTAACATCCAGGAAGGAGCCGGACCTGGGTGGGGTACAAGTGGGATCTGTAAATTCAGAGCCTGAACTGGGGGACAAGCCCATTCCTAGCCCTTGATGCCTTGCCCGTTATGTGAGACAATGAGTTCTCGACAGGTTTACTGAGAGAATCTGTCTCCAAAAGTAAAGTGGAGATGGATAGAGGCCAATACCCAAAACTGAAGCCAGGCCTACACACACACACACACACACACACACACACACACACACACACACACACACAGAGGAG
>NC_022029.1:15280403-15309647 GCF_000317375.1 Microtus ochrogaster
CACACACACACACACACACACACACACACACACACACACACACACAGAGGAGTGCACCCAAACACACAGGTACACACACACATTTGTGGTTCTTGAAAATGGACTAAATACATTCCTTTTATGATATAAAAATTTCCCATATTCTGATCCTATATGTTTGTATATGTGCACACTAACTACACACAAACACCACTCATTACACACACACCACACATGCACCACACACACATACAAACACCACACACACATACACACACACCATACATGGGGGCACATGTTGTCTTCCCTGTTCAGTGTGCCTTGATATTCATTGTAAGATGTGATATTGACTCATTAAAACATACTATTTTTAAGGTACTTTCCACTTAGGGGTGGTGTAATTTTTAAAAAAATTATTTATTCATTTGTTGCTGATTTCTTATCTGGTATTCCTCCTCATTTCCAAATCTTTTGAGGAATGACCTAAAATGTCATTTATGTGAGAAAAATTCTTATTAGACTGCTGAAGCTTAACTATTGCTTGAGCGGCAGCCTCCATGGTTCTGTAGTCTCACCAAAGAAAGCCTTCGTTCTCACTTCTGCTGATATCCGTCCACTGCAGGTTAGCTGAAGTTCTGGTCCTTGTTTACTTATTCAGGGTCCTGAGTGAAAGGGGAAGCAGTAAGATAGCCAGTCTCCTGGAGAGAGAAACTGGTGAATTGCAAACCATGCATTGCGTTTCTCCGCTTTCTCCTGGAGGTGAAACAAATTATTCAATTCACAGTTCACTGAACAAAGAAGTTATAGGACCAAGCTGGTTGGGGGAAAAAAGCCAGAAAATAAATATTATCTTCCCCTAGAAATGTATAGCATATACTTAGTATGATAATTTTATCTTTTCAAGCAGTTTGCTAATTTGTGGCCCTAGAATTAGAAAGCCATGCGTGTGGTAAACCCTTTAAGAATTAATTACCCTGCATTATTTGACTGTAATGCAGCCATAGTAATTTCTAGCACGAGGCTGAAATTTTTTCTGTAACGAGCCAGATAGCGACTATCTTCCTCTTTGCGGGCCGTATAGCCTCATTTGCAGTTTCTCAACACCGCTAAAGTAGCCAGAAAAGTATTGCTAGTTATTATTGGAGCAAAGGTAGACTTCTGCATTCCACAATTGTATGTACTAAAGCAAAACATGCGCTGGATTTGTTTCGATGACTGTCTGCTTACACTGGAATGGGTTAGTCCTTGCCTGGTTACGACATCTGGATATTGTTTGTAACATGCCTCGGAGTGCTATAAGTCTTTTACCCTAAGATAAATATTTAAAGTACCTCAATTACTCAACAATTAATGTATGTTTCATGATCCATGAGCACAGTTAATATGTAGTAAGTGTTTAACAAAGAAAATAAGGGCATAAAGTCTAGTTTTTTAAATTAATATGTTGTTGAAAATTCATAAGTAAGTGCTATATTTATACATTTTTACATATTTCTCTCTGCCCTCCAAATCCCTCCTGTTCACCACAGTCATCTCAAATTTGTGACCTCTTCTTATGTGTAATATATACATATACATCATATTCATGCACATACACATATATAAACCTCCTGAACCCATTTAGTGTTGGTTGGTCCTATATACATGTGCTTAGGGCTGACTACTTGGGGCTAGATAAGTCATCAGGGACTTGTCCCTGGAGTAAACAGATTCTATCTAAGCAGTTATTATCAACTATAACTCTTTTATCTTTTTTTTTTATTAAAAATTTCCGCCTTCTCCCCGCCTCCCGTTTCCCTCCCCCTCCCCCCACTCTACACTCCCCTCTCTTTCCCTCTCTCCCTGCCCTGTGGGAAGTCCATAGTCCTCCCCCCCTCCATCCAGGTCTAGGAAGGTGAGCATCCAAACAGGCTAGACTCCCACAAAGCCAGTACATGCAGTAGCATCAAAACCCAGTGCCATTGTCCTTGGCTTCTCAGCAGCCTTCATTGTTCCACCATGTTCAGAGAGTCTGGTTTTATCCCATGCATTTTCAGTCCCAGTCCAGCTGGCCACAAAGAAAACATCACCTATAACTCTTCATCTAAGCGTGGGGCCTTGTAAAAGTCCCCCATCCACACAAGCAAATCAACAGGTATTGTCATTATGTGGGTCTGGTTTAGCCGACAATATCACTGAGATTTCATGGCTGTAGCTTCCCTGTCATGTACAAAAGCTATTAGCAGGCATCAGACAACCTGATCATTCAACTCTTAGAGTCTTTCTGCATTCTCTTCTAGGATTGACCTTGATCTCTGTGTATTGATGTTACATTGCGGACTTTCAGTTTGGGCATCTGTGGGTGGGCACATATGCCAAGGTGCATGAGCGGAGATAGAGGACAACTCTCTACAGTTGGATCACTTCACAGTGTAGGTCTTGGGTATCAAACACAGGCCATTAAGCTCCATGTCTGTCTTCTTTACCAGCTTATCCATCTCACCAATCCCTGGATCAGGAGTTTAAACTGCTAATTTGTAAACAAGTCTTGCTAATGGATAACCCTTGTGGAAAAATATTTGGGTAATGCTTCTGGAATGAGATTGACTGGAATTGTTATAATATGTGACAGTGAATTTGGTGAAACACATTTTGGGATATAGAGACATAATTTAAGGAAGAATGATTTTTAAAGTACTTTCAAAATATCCCTTCGAAATGAAATCTTAATGCTTTTGGTGGGGGAGGGTGAGAATACCCAGTAATTCAGAAAATATCAGGTGAAGTAGGAAATAGAAAGTAGTAAAATATCCTGATTTAATTCTGTTGCTCTAGAGAGTGGATAGTCGTTGGAGTTCATCACATCCTGGAAATGTCGTTCTATTACTTTTTCTCTCATGTAGATATAACCACATTGAGCCACAAGCTGTAGACCAAATGTGGCCCTACTGACGTCTATTGAACCTTTAATAAAGTTTCTGATAGGCGACCATAAAAACAGAAATGCCTGTAATAGTTGACAGATTAAAACATCACTCTATTGAATTGAGACATTGAATATATTTGACAAAACTAGATTGTTCAGTTTTGTTCTATGACTCAAAATGTGCATCTTCCTAAGAACAGAGTAGATAGAATGTACTCTCAAGTTTCTCCCCCTCCCCAAAATGTAGGCTTAAATATGAAGGAGAAATGTTAATTGATTCATTGAACTTTGCAAGCAATTATTTAACATTTTCAATAAACAGAAGCCTACCTCTAATCCCAGGCGACAGCTTTACTAAAGGCATACATTATAATTATGCTTCTGTTTTCATTTCCTCCTAATAATGCAGACCAGGGAAAGACTGTTTTTCTTACATTGGATTTCAAGCCATCATTCAGGCAAAGCTTCATTAAACCCCACCACACAGGAAAGGTCACAATGCTTGTCCCGTGTTTGTGTTGTAGCAACCACACACTGCAAAAACTCTACTTTAAAAAAATGACTAGAGTAAGATGAGAACACAGATAATAAGTTCATCCATTCAACAAAGAGAAGAGCAGATCAATAGACTGCAATCTTGCCCTGAAGAAAACTGCTCTGCGTGGCAGACTGAAGTTTAACTGATAATTAGAAATTTTTTCTTGTCAGTGCAAAGTTGGACTTAAGTCATCTCAGATAATTGTGTTTCCTTATTTCAACATATAGAAATGCTACTTAGAATATGACAGTTGTTGATGTAAATCTGTAGGTTGGCTCCAAATACACATTAAAGAGCATCAAGTTAGAGAAGCAATTAAAGCTGCTGGGAATAATGATTGGCTGGGCCTTGAGTCTGTGCTGAGAATTAGAAATCAACTGTCACATGAAGTCAGAGTTCATAAGGTCTGACCATTTGTAAATGAAAATGTACACACTCTCAGCTCTCCTTGTAGTAGCTCAAAACCTTACAGCCTGCCTGAAATCATAGAACAATTGATCAAAAGGCAATGTGATAACCCAGGTCCTTTTCTGTGAATTCTCGACTCAATCTACCTATAGCCTCCACAGTTTTAAAACAAAAAGGCCAATTATACATAAGTATTGCTAAAAATGACAATCTCACAATATAAGCCACTAAAGGACTCCCATGAAATATAGCCTCTGATGGGGAGAAAAATATGTTTAAAAATTACGAACCACAGATGTCGTCACATATTTGGTGTACACAGAGATGAGGCTATAGGTAGTGAATTGGTGAGGAAGGGAGGAAAGAAAGACACAGAGAGAGAGACAGAGAGAGAGAACAAAACAGATGAAAACTGGAAACAACTAATTTATCAGTGAAATTAAGATAAATGAATTTTAAAATTATCAACAGGTAAATTATAATAATAGGACAATCTGATACAGAAAGATAAACTGTTGAGAATCAACAGGGTAGCTGTTTAAAAACAAAAGCCCAGAATTGAAAGAATCCTAAGCCTCCTTTTTGCAGGTTGATGAGGGAGATTTAACACAAAGAGTGAATGGTTTACTTGGAAAATGAGAGAAGAAAAGAATCACTTGCTATAATGAAAATAACGAGAAGAGAAAAGGATGTTTTTGATATACAGAGGTCAAAATGAAGTTTGGGTGCTTTGAATAAAAAGGAAGAAAGCGAACAGAGGAGAAGCAGTATGGTACTCAAAAGCTTGCCATATTAATAAAAGTGTGACTTTTCTAATTCACCGATACACGTAGTCTTAATCAAGAAAACTATAGATATCCATATGATTGAATTAAAATAATACACAACATGGAAGAACAAAATAATGATTTCCTGAAAGGAAATGTTACAAAGCCCTTATAAATAGACCCATGGTTAACATTTGTAGATTAAGAATAGATCAGTGTAGTAGTGAAACAAAGTAGCTAATAGATTTAGTTTAGAAGAGAGGTAAACCATATTCAATAATGAGAGGGTAATATAAACACTTTATATCTAATATCATATATTATCTCTATGTTATATAGTATACTGTGTTTATTGTATATATGTATTATATATAAGCATAAGATATAGAATTCAAAAGGTAACAGTGAGAAGAAAGCAGCGGTAGGATTGCATATACATAGCAAAGTATCAACTGTAAATACCAAAATGACAGCACTGGAAAGTACAGAAATCTGTGAGATCAAAAGAAGAAATGTAATCAGAAATGTGAGAGGTGGAGAAATACTTTTAAAACATTTCAATGTTCTTGTAAGTAGAATGTAGGTTGAATTTTTATTGTTTTGAGTACTTAGTCATCATTAAATTGGGGAAAAAAAAACAGCATGTTAATTTTCCAACCACTTTGTATGGGTCTTTGCTGTTTGTCTTTGAGGCATCAGTCTCTGTTGGAGGAGGCTACTTGTTGGTCCCGGCCACCCAGAACCAAAATAACCACACAGAAACTATATTTATTAAAACACTACTTTTCCCATTAGCTCTCACTCAGCTTGGAGGGAAGCGTGTTTACTCACTGAGGCATCTTTCTGGCCGCAGTTCTACAGTTTCCTGAATTTACTCTTCATCTTGAAAGAAACGACTAGCCAGGTCTGCTTAGTTTCTCATTTGCTTTATACACTTACAACGTACGCTTGAGTCCAGCTTTTCCCAATTCCAGAAATTTAACAAATATTTGCAGGATGAGGGGTAGTCAGACATTCATCAAGGTTTCAAAAATATACATTTTATTGAAGAAATGCTGAAACAAAATAAGACTTAGCCAGCTGTACAGAGTATAAAATAATGGTGTATAGGAAGTCAAATCAAAGGTGGTGTGAGAAGCCCTGACTACAAAGTTTTCTTACTGAAGTATCGGCTAGGGCTGATGAGTGGGCTAAGTTTATAAAGGCATTGGCCATCAAGACTGATGACCTGAATTAAGTCTCAAAAACCTACATCATGGGAGGAGAGAATGGAATCCAACTCCATAATTCTTTCGAACTACACAAGTCACTGTAGCATGTATCTTCTACATAATAGATTAATATATAAGTATATGATGTTCAGTGAGATGGTCAGATGATTTTAGAGTCTTATACATTAAAATATAATTAACCACTTCTTCTTACCATATTCTTTATTTTATGTTATGTCCCAATTGACAGATTATTCTGGAGTATTGTTTGATTTATTTAACTTTTTGTTTTATTCTGTTTTGACATATGATTTCATTCTGTAAGCCAGGATGACCTGGTACTCACTGAATAACTCAGGCTGGGATCAAATTCATGGCAATTCCTCTGCCTCAGTTCTTCAGAGCTAGAATTATAGCCATGGGCTATTCGCCTGTTACAATATTGTTTTCTTATATTCTTTATTTTGGTTGATATTTTGCTCAGTATTCTATATTTCTCAGTGAAAATATTATCCTATAGTTTACTGAAATTGCATGTTACCTTGAACAAAAGCATTATCAGGAATACTATGCTGCTAATTTGCTTAATGCTTTCTATTTCTTGTTAGTCCAGTATCTGGCACATCACAGGAATTCAGTAACTATTTGTAGAATAGAGAGCAAACTGACTTTCGTCTATTTCATTATTTTCACTAAGCTCCTTAAAGCCATTAAATGAATTTTAGACTTTGCTTCCTTGTCCCTTCACTGGCATAGTGATTGTCAGAGATCTTTTTCTCTGAAAGGAAGCACAGTGGACTTGAGCAGTGATACAAGCCTCTCTCTGACAGATTATCTTTCATTGATGTTTAAAAACATGGTGCAATAATTGAAGAAATACTAATCTGTTAAGTCATTCCTTGTGGAGTTATATGCTCTTGGAGGATAAGGCAAAAATGCTATGTAAGATGATTTTATATTGAGATGTCCCTTTTTCTAGGAAGCACCTTTGGATACAGGGACAATAGCTTTTAAAACATCAATCTGTTGGATCATAGAGAGTGAGAGAAAATGGCTTTTCTACCTTTTATAGACAATTCAATTCCACAGCACCATGGCCTAGGTAGTGTATGGCGGCAAGCATTTTTCCGATGCAGGTGGGATGTCTAGAAAGTCCAGAACTTTTGGGTGTGAATTGACTGTGCAGGATTTGGAGATCTTTGTCAGTACCTAGGACAGGAATCAAGCTTGGCTAACTAAAGCAGAGCTTTAAGTTAGCTCTGTCCTGATATTTCCGATGGTTTTGTCCTTGTCCCTTTCCTCTTCCTGTCTCCCAACATCACATTACCACAATTCTTTCACTTCTACAGACATGTGTCATTATTGAAAATAATTTTACCAAGGAAATAGAAATTATTAGATATCTAGAAGTATAGATATATTACTATCCAACTGTAATATAACAGTAAAAATATTAACTCAGAAGATAGGTGTGGGAGTATTGAGTTCTGTCACAAATGCCCTATAGTGTCTAGCATGCAATGTGGTCTAAAAGCAGGCAATTACATGATACTCCTTTCCAATTTTTCTTGTGTTTTTCTTGCATTAAATATCATTGTCCTTCCTTTGAAATGTTTTCAACATAACAGAAAATTACACATTATAGACTGTAATTTGTAAAAATATAGAATAAAATGTAACAGATTTTTGTTAATCTGCATTTTCTCTCACTGAGTGGTAAGAATTGTTAAAGATGTCATTTGTACAATGTTTGTAATGACTTCTATTTCTGCTTACAGGCTATAGCTGCCTGTATATTAGAATGCATAATTTCCATATAATTATATATGAATATTATTTATATTTTGGTGATTTATTTGATGTGAAAGGTCTCTCTGTTCTTTTAATAATGACAATACAGAATAACATAAAAATGTTGAAATCAGTTATTCACTTTGAGGGATGCTTAAATTTTTCCATATTTATTTTGAAAAGCTTACAGAAATATTCTTCTCAAAGTAATTTCAAAGTTTATGTTTTCATTAATTCTGTGTGAATTAATTTATTGCAATCTTCTTACCATATTTGAAAATCATCTTGGTGTTTTTTGTGATGCTGAATGGCCAGTTTGTACTTTCATGTTTATCAATGAGATCTAATAAATTTGGAGGCCCTTTAATATCATTCTTTTTGATTAACTCTTATTTTGTTAAATTTTTATCTGATTTTTACAGGTTTATTTCTGAAGTGTGAGCTGTCTTGAATGATGCCCATCTGTGAATGTATTCACGGTATAAATGTTCTTACACTGCTTTTCCCAGTATTTGCTTTCTTCCTTGTCGTATAAATCTATAAGGTTTTATTGAATTCATCCATTTGCTAATTTTTTCTTAGATAAAAATCTATTTCCCTTTACTGAACTTTGCATCTTTTGTGGAAGTTCTTACTCAGTATGAGATGAAACTCTGTCTTGTACTCTGTACTGAGGGTTTTATATATTTTTTGCATTTAAATCTGCAATCCATTTTAATAGAGATTTTTTAAAAAGATATGGTAAAAGGCAATTTATTTCTTCAGTTATTTGCTAAAGGCATATGGTGTGTCAGCAACTGTTCTAACCCTCAGATTGCAAGAGTGAGCAATTCAAGGTCTCTGATCTCATGCAACTCCCTCTGGTTGGAGAAGCGATTAAACAAGCGGGTGAATACACAAGAGCTCATGGTGCCACACTAGGAAGTGAAGAGCGGAATCAGGAAAATTAATCAGGCAGAAGAGATGACTGGGTTAAGTGATGTTCTCAAAGAATTCTCTGTGAAAGTGAGCTGGTGTATAAATCAAGAAGAGAGGAGTGAGCCCTGTAAGAACTCTGGCAGAATGATGTTCAGGTAGAGGACCAGAGGGAAGGCAAAAAGGGAAGGGGATAGTGAAGAGGCATCAGAGTCAGGACATACAAAATTGTGTGGGAAAGGTGTCAGGATGCTGCCTCTTCAGGAGTTCATGGAAACCATCACTGCCTCAGATTTCCTTCTATATGTGGTACATGGCCAGATCTCCATTTGAGAAGGATGTTATGCTTATGTGTGAATTTCAGGATGCACACACTCAGAAGTTTTTCACTATATCTGTAGGAATGCCATTCTCTGAAAAAGCAGCAAGTTGCCAAGTTGCCTATCCTTTTTATTTGTTTGTTGGGTTTTTTTTTGTAATGAAAGTTTATACATATCCTTAGATTTTTGACACAGGGCAATCTAGTTACTTTCAAGTTTTAATTGCTCAGTTTGCCTCCTTATTTCTAAATGCTGCCTTCTTTGAAATCTTGGATTTTTTGTCACCTGTAGAACAAACATAAAAAAAAATATTGTAAGAGCATTGGGATTTATTTTAATGAAGTAATATGAACAATTCACATTATACAATGTTTCCTTCCTAATAAGAAATTTGTGTGTCTACTTTCTTCAAATATGCATGTACAATGTAATAGCGGTCCTATTCACGGCTTGTTTCTGCTACTACTGAAAAGAAGCAGCTATTTTTAATCTGAGACTCTAATGATATTTCTACAATTACATTCTTGAAATCATTAGCAATTTAATTGTTCAATGTTCTGTATTTGTCTTAATGCTCAGATGTTTGACTCTATCCTTAAATTAGCTCTAAAAATTTATTACTCAGTTAGGATTATTGATATAAGTATTTATAATAAATTCAATAAGTTAACATGTGAATTTTCGTTTACAATATTTTCACTACTACCCCCTTATTTTCTTAGTTTATTTCACCTGCCTATGAATCAACAAAACTTTAAAGTAGAGGCTTACATTATGACTCTTTGATCACAGTTTAAAGGAATTTTGAAGTCATCATTGAAAATACACTTACAATGTTCTAATTTAATTTGGTAACAACTCAATGATTCTATCACCTGAGTGTTCAGAATTCAATGACTTGCTTGTCACACAGCATTCATAATAAAATTTATTTTTTTTAGACTATCTACCTCTGTGACCTATGTACCTGTTGGAAAAGTTGATCAAGTTTGGAAACTTCTAATCTTCTAATAGTGTTGAGAGGTTGTTATCGAAAATAAATGCCGAGTTTCATCAACACTTGTGGAAATCCACATAATGTTGCTGGATTTTCTACTTGTTATGTTGCTGTGTCAAAAAAAAAAAAACTTAACAAAGGCAACTTAAAGAAATTGTGTCACAGTTCCAGAGTGTGGGGACAGGAAGGCAGGTGCCAGAGACCTCCAAGCACCCTACACCTCTAGTCAGGGAACAGCTCCACGAGTTCTTGTGTTCATTTTGCTCTCTCCTTTGTTAAACAGATCACGGGTTGCTATCATTCACATTCACAGTGTGTCCTTCCTACATCAGTTGCTCTAATATGGCTAAGCCCTATTCAGACGTATCCAGAGGTTTGTCTCTTCGGGTAAATCTAGATTCTTTCAAGTTCACAGTCAATATTAACTATCACAGCTACTCAGTTTTAATATTTTAATATACTAAGTTACCTTTATAGATTTCCTGATGTTAAATCATTTGTACATTGTATTCCCAAGATATAGCCTACTTGGTAATGGCACACTGGTGTGCCTAGATATAAGATTTTTATCTATGTTTTCTCATCTAGAGTGAGATGTAAAGTTAATATATTATAACATTTTACTGGCCAATCTGATTATGATTATAAACCTTTAAAAAGAAGCAGATTTGCATGTTTTCTAATAATAATAAAATATTTGTGAAAATAATGATATTATGTGAATAGAATAGTGTTCGTTTTCTCAGAGTTCTCACCAGAAGCCCATGTAACAGTAATCCAATTATCCACTTACTAAGAGGTAGCTGCTAGGATGTTAAGTAACCTGGAAAGTGTTACACGATTAGAAAACAGCAGAATCACAGTTGGAGTCTTCATTCTTACATCTAATAATATTTCTTTAATAATTGAAATGAACACTTTGCTATAAATTAACTGGAACTAATATTACCTACAACTACTTTTTCAGTCACTTTTTGTGATTTGGGCCTTATTTTCTCTTACTATTCTGAGACAACATTGTTAATTATATTCTCTAAAGGAATCACAACATTTATATAGATGTTGATTATATTTTCTCTATTGACATTTTTATGTCGGAAATATCTTGATTTCCAGCTCATGCTTACAAATGGTGGTTTAACTAATTAACGATTTTAAAGCTGATTGTTTTCCCCCACGGTTGTTTGCAGATTTTATCCCTTCCAGTCCTGGTATCCACTGTACTGTAGGATGTCAGCCCTGTATCAATCTAGCTACTGATCTTTGATCTTCCTTGTAGCATCCAGATGTTCATGCATACCTGTTTTGTTTCTTGATGATTCAGTAAAGCATTTGTGAGTGTGGACTGTGGTCAATATATAGCAGTTCAGTTATATTATTTACATATTTAACTTCCCCATTGATTGTCCACTCTACAAAAACATATTGGAAAAAGTCCTATATTCTAAGAATTAATTTTCCAGGTGTGAGGGTAAGAGTTACTGACTAACTTTGAGAAAACTCTATTCTCTCATGGAGATGACAGTCTAGCTTGGAAAGTTCAAATAATGGCAAAAATAATTGATTAAAATAATAACATACAATTCAGTATCAGCCCTAAAAGAAAAAATATAGCAAAAAGAGTAAGACGGAAATTCAAGGCAAAAGTGGGTATTATGCATCATAGAACATCTTAACCTGAGAGGTAAGATTGAAACCTAAACTGTGTCTATCCAGAGGGGATCATTCTATGCATAAGAAGGACATATAAGCCAAATGCATGTTATTGAATGAAGAGGCATGATCGGAGAGGATTAGTCTGGGTAAATTAAAAAACCCTAAATCTCAGAGCCTACGAGATAGCTAACCATTGGGATTTTGGAGAAAGAGTTTCTTGATACACTTCCCTGCCAGTAAATAGTTAATATTTGCTGGGATTGAAGGGTTATTTTCTTCAGATGTATAAAGTCACCAACAATTTGTTCTTGCTGCAATTAGCCACTTCCCACCTCTCCTCCAGCAAAAACTCTATTTAAACTCAGTGAGCCATATACAGAAAGAATTCATGGAAGTTGTAGGAGACTTCTTTAGAAGTGTGCAAAATGAAGGCACGTAGAAAGGAGAGGTGGGAATGGGAAGTGGAGAGCAAACACAATTCACTCTATAAATTTATGTTACTGGGAAAGTCCTCTGATAGGTCATCCATTCTCAAGTGGTTACCTCTAAACAGGTACACACAGAGTAAGACACTCAATATGTTGTGTGTACGTGTCTAAGCACATACGTGCATGCAAAAAGACGGCAAAATTAAGTGTTGTTGTAGAAGGAAACAACCCAGGACTGGTTTATACAAGGGAGGTAAGAGAACAGGGATGCTGTTCGTCTTTGATTATTTCTGAGGGATTTTAGACTAGCACACAGAAGCACTGATGGTAGCTAAGAGATTGAGGTGTTTATATGGAGAGGGTAGGTGTGGAGCTGACAAATCAGGAAGTTCTATTTGCTTCACTATAGTATGGAGTAGAGGTGAAGGTGTCCCCACCAATATTAAATTAGGAAGTTTGGCAAAGTCCATATAAGGGAAAATTTCTGAAAATATCTACGAGGGATTTTAGGAACCATACAGAACGAGAGAACTGCAAGGTACCTCTCTCCTTTGCGTTGGGATTTACTTCAAGATCTCTAATGGCTGGCTGGCACTGTGAGCACTGCACATCCCTGTGCAGAGCTTTTTCTTATGAATAATGCATATGACAAAGTTCCATTACAAACTGGGTAGAGTAAGGGATTAGCAGCAAGAACAGTAAAATAAAAAACATATAGCTGTATGCCATAACAAAGCAATAACATGATTTCTCAAATAACTTCAGTGTTTTACTTTATTATTAATTTATTATTATTATTATTTATTATTATATCTTATTGAACTGCACCTACTATAGTGGATAGGTTTTGCTAAATGACATAGGTACTCTGATGCGAAGTCAGGCATCAAAAGTATTTCTTGAGTTTAAGTATTGTGAAACCATAATATTGTTGTGATAAGGAAGATAGCCCTGAAGTGATTCACAATGTGTGTGTGTGTTTGTGTGTGTGTGTGTGTGTGTGTGTGTGTGTGTAGCATCAATGAGCTATATAAAAATGACTTATATAAAGGGCAGGACACAATGGGGTTTTTCATGATTTCTTCACATAATTCAAACATAACCTTATGAAATACTTGTTTTGTAACTTCCTATATATGTCCAGGTGATGTCTGACTATGGGTTACTGGAATCGTGCAAGTACACTACAGATAGGAGGCTGTAATTGAATGCACACATAAAGAAACAGAATTAAAAGCTAATGAAAATATGAAAGGACATTTACCTGTAATGGGCACACCCACCTGAAATATAGGTGGTCAGTTATTCTGTGAAATGACCTATCAACTCTATCCTGATCTAAGGAAAACAGCGCACAGATTGACATCAGGAGGAGGACAGTTTACTGAGAACAGTTTACAGAGGCTCTCATCTGTTCTACAACGTGCATGGCCTTTGCTTAGACCATGCAATTTCTCTCCCAAGACATAGTTGCTTGTGTTTAACAACTTTTAATCGCACATTGCTATCTCAATTATTTCTAAACATTAGGGGGGAATTAAGTTTTGAGGAAAGAAAACTGGATATGTAAATTGCTCTGAAAGGCAATTAAATTACATTCCGCAGTGAATGTCATTAATTGTAGATAAATATTTAGTAAGGAAATTACGGTCCACACAAATAAATTCTTGATGCTAATTATCATGGTGTCCTTTTCCAAAATCATAATATATACATTTTAGATATGCATTTATGTCATGGAAGTGAGAGTCACTTAAGTGTTTGAATTAGCATGAGTTTGTGAGTCAGTGTTAATATTGATAAAAAAAAAATTTATGGACATTTATTTCTTTTTCTTTCTTTATGAAAGCTTTTGGAAGGCCATCCTGGTCTTGATCTGTACTTGATCTGTACTTGATCTACTGATGTTAGATAGATTACCTACGTACCACCGTGGTGACATTTTGTCAGAGAGAATTTGGACACATGGAGACCAAATACAGACTTTTTTGGAGATCTATGGGACAAAAGGAGTAGCACGGATGTAAGCCTTTAGAAAAGAGATCGGGATGACTGAGTAGAGAGTCCAGACAGGAGAATGAAAGAGAAGCTATTGGATGGTTACACAGGAAACTACATCCTGAGATCCAGCATAGAAACATGCAAAGGCCGGCACAAGGATGCATGCAAAATACTTTCTTTCTTCAAAAAGAAAAAAGAAAAAAAAAAGAAATGTCCATCTTTGCTAATACTGCATCTTTACCGTTACAATTTTAAATTATAGGATTATTTTTGGCCTCAGTTACTCTGTCCATGTTTAATTACATAGCATGGTAATGAGGGGGAAAGAGCAGCTATTTTGAGAGCTCTGTACCCTTTCAGGCTCAGTGTGCCCTCTCCCGTGATGCTGGAGTTAAAAGGAGGAAACGAAATAGAAGAAGCACAGGTGGCTGTGTTTATGGCCTTCAGGGAGATATGATTACTTCACTTGGCTGATTGCTACCCGAAGGAAGTCAGACTACAATTAAGACTGTCAGGTAAAGTACACAATTAAAGTTCATTGTAAATGCTGTCGACAAACTGGTGTTAGCCAGGAAATGTATACTGGCAAACAGCTGTGCCCTGCAACATAGAAATGTAATGTTTCCTTCTAGAACGAATCCACATTATCAAATCTGACGAGTTTTGCCTCAGTTCTGGGTCTGGACCTAGAAAGAACTTCTCATCTGATTTTGGCAATTGGCATATAATAAGAAGGTTGGAAACACACTGATTCATTAGCTTACTTTGCTCAGTTGAGAGGGTAGAGGTGGTAGAAAACATGCTTACCTTATGATATTTTCCTGTTTGCCTTCCAAATTTGTTTCTGAGCAGCAATGTTGCACTCTATCCTCTTTTTTTTGTCTTTTTTATTTTCTTTTTTAAATTAATTAATGTATTTATTTATTAAAGATTTCTGTTTCTTCCCCGCCACCGCCTCCCATTTCCCTTTCCCTCTCCCAATCAAGTCCCCCTCCCTTGTCAGCCCAAAGAGCAATCAGGGTTCCCTGCCCTGTGGGAAGTCCAAGGACCACCCACCTCCATCCAGGTCTAGTCAGGTAAGCATCCAAACTGCCTAGGCTCCCACAAAGCCAGTACGTGCAGTAGGATCAAAAACCCATTGCCATTGTTCTTGAGGTCTCAGTAGTCCTCATTGACTGCTATGTTCAGCAAGTCCTGTTTTATCTCAGGCTTTTTCAGACCCAGGCCAGCTGGCCATGGTGAGTTCCCGATAGAACATCCCCATTGTCTCAGTATGTGGGTGCACCCCTCACAGTCCTGAGTTCCTTGCTCGTGCTCTCTCTCCTTCTGCTCCTGATTTGGACCTTGAGATTTCTGTCCGGTGCTCCAATGTGGGTCTCTGTCTCTGTCTCCTTTCATCGCCTGATGAAGGTTAATATTCAGGAGGATACCTATATGTTTTTCTTTGGGTTCTCCTTATTTATCTTCTATAGGATCACGAATTATAGGATCAATGTCCTTTATTTATGGCTAGAAACCAAATATGAGTGAGTACATCCCATGTTCCTCTTTTTGGGTCTGGCTTACCTCACTCAGGATAGTGTTTTCTATTTCCATCCATTTATCTTCACCAACCCCGCAACTGACAAAGGTCTGATCTCCAAAATATATAAAGAACTCAAGAAACTAGACCGTAAAAGGCTAATCAACCCAATTATAAAATGGGGCACTGAGCTGAACAGAGAATTCTCAACAGATGAAGTTCAAATGGCCAAAAGACACTTAAGGTCATGCTCAACTTCCTTAGCGATCAGGGAAATGCAAATCAAGACAACTTTAAGATACCATCTTACACCTATCAGAATGGCAAAAAAAAAAAACACCAATTATAGCCTTTGCTGGAGAGGTTGTGGAGAAAAGGGTACACTCATCCATTGCTGGTGGGAATGCAAACTTGTGCAACCACTTTGGAAAGCAGTGTGGCGGTTCCTCAGGAAATTCGAGATCAACCTACCCCTGGACCCAGCAATACCACTCTTGGGAATATACCCAAGAGAGGCCCCATCATACAACAAAAGTATATGCTCAACTATGTTCATAGCAGCATTGTTTGTAATAGCCATAACCTGGAAACAACCTAGATGCCCTTCAATGGAAGAATGATGAAGAAAGTATGGAATATATACATATTAGAGTATTACTCAGCAGTTAAAAAACAAGGACTTCTTGAATTTTGCATGCAAATGGATGGAAATAGAAAGCACTCTATCCTCTTTACTGAAGAGTAGAACCAGTGTTCTAGCATCGGGAGTACAAAGTGTAGTAAATAGTTATTCTTTTTTTTTAAGTTGCATTTTAGTCTATCACATAGGATGCTATATATTATCAATCTCCTTAAGTATCTACTTACGCATTTATGACAAAGTTAAAAGAGTTTGTCCAGAGACAAGCAGCAATTCTGCTCTTTGATTTTATACCATAAGTAACTGTAAATATCATTTCCTCTTAATAAAGAAGTGTATTTCCTTCGCTTGCGCACATCACAACCATTATTGCCAATGGGTGTTTTTCATAGAGATCAGGGAGACAATATAATTCCTGCCCCCATGCTCCTGCTGTCCTGTACTAATGTATTTTATGTGGTCAGTCATGGAGGCAGATGCTCTGGGGAAGGGTTTTGGCATATCAATAGTGATCCAGGGTATGAGGTTGCTTTGCCTGGTAACACTGAAGAATAGAGCCTAGAACACAACTCTATCTATAAACAAGTTTTTTTGACTACTACCAAAACAATAGGCAAACATCCTACCTGGAAAAAGAGGAAGCAGAGAAATACACAGCTCTGAGTTCATAGTTATTCTTTTCTCTTACCTTTCATGGTGCATTGCTCCTTTAAAAGAATAAAGCCAATGAGAGCATCTCCTTCACACCAAGTGAAACAGGCTTGAGACTTAATGAGGGAACACAAGACATGCAAAGCTCCAATGAACTTCCTTCAGAACCTTTTGGACAGCACAAATAGTAGAGGTCTCACGTTGTTCACGTGACACTAACTCATGCCTAAATATATCCCTTACCCCTTACCAATAAGCTGTGGTTTATGGGACAGACGTCTACAGCTCAAGGTGTCTGTGTGCTCAATAGACTGACAGTGACAATGACACACACACAGATTGTGTAACCCCCTCATGCTACTCCTAATGTCTGATGGTCTAATTACATATAGTGAACTTTTAGAAGTGGTCAAACTTTCAAGAAAATCTTGGTAGTTCTTATGCAAGTGGACATTCAGTTGACTGCTCTTACATCATTTCCTTAAAGTTTTAGTTAAATCTCTAGGGTTTCTTCATTTTTACTTCCTATTGCTTGCTATCTGAAGGCATGACCACCTCCCCCATCTGCTTTTCTCCTAAGTGGATGCAATAAATTATATGCTTCATAATCAAGATGTTTCAAGTCTGTAGACTCTCATTACCTTCTGGAAATCTTGGTCTGGACATGTAAATGCTTTTAATGATGCTGCAGGCACTATATTGCAGTACAGAAGTTTTAGTGAACATTCAGAAAAGAGGGAGGAGGTACCCAGTTGTAACGGAGAGGAAAAATGAAGGGAAGCTAATATTTAATCAGCACTTACTCTAGGACAAGGATGGTGTTAAATATTCAGACAGTGAGGCTTTGAACTGGCCAGCATTTTCTAACAAACATCAAACTTAACATTCCGTTGAGTCACTGTCATTCTTCATACACATCTGAATACTTTGAAGCAAGGCAATCAGTGGATACACAGAGGTGTTTTTTTCCCCTTAGTTTTCTGTCTGACTGGTTGTCTCTCATTCCTTGCCTGTTATTCAAAGTGTTTGTCTTTACTTCTTTATGGTATCCTTGTCTCCACTGTCTTGTACAACTAAATATCCCAGACTGATGTAATTCCATATGAGGCTGGCTCCTGAGAACAGCTACTCTCATTGTTGGGTGGTTGGCCATTTCATAAGTTGTCCTTTTTAGCCATTTTCTCCTGGCACAGAGACACTCACAGATTTCAAAGATGACACCTCCCTGGGAAAGGCAGCATATGCTGCTCTGCAGGTTTGGCCACTGATCATTTTCCACTTCTTTACATGCCCAGTTCCTCCACTTGCATTCAAAATTCATCTCTCTCTCTCTCTCTCTCTCTCTCTCTCTCTGTGTGTGTGTCTCTCTCTCTGTCTCTCTCTGTCTCTCTCTGTCTCTCTCTGTCTCTCTCTCTCTCTCTCCCCCATTCTGTTGACTGAGGGGTTTCTGTCCTGCCCGGTTCCCACAGTTGTTAAGTCCCAAAGAAATCACACAGAGTTCTATATTAGTTATAAACTGATTGGCCTTGTAGCTCAGACTTCTTATTAACTCTTACAACTTATATTAGCCCATTATTCTCATCTGTCTTAGCCATGTGGCTTGGTAACTTATTTGACAATGCAGTCACAGCTTGCTTCTTCTGTGGCTGGGTCACAACTGCAGAATAAGATTTCCTCTTTCCAGAACTCTCCTGTTCTCATTGACCCACCTCTACTTCCTGCCTGGTTGTCCTGCCTATACTTCCTGCCTGGCTACTGGCCAATCAGCGTTTTCTTAAAATATAATTGACAAATCCCACAGTACCCTTCTCTCTCTTTCTCTCTCCCTTGCTTCCTCCCTGTCTTCCTCCTTCCACATTTTAAAGGTTCTTTCATTATTCTAAACCAATATATAAATTATTTTCTATTACTTTAGTGGGCAGCACTTTAAAATGCTTTTTCAAATCAATTTTATTAATATATATTTCAGTATAACTCCAAATACTTTGACCTTGTTATGGTAGACAATATTATTTTCACATATTTTCAATATCACAGGCACAGGAAGATGGAAAACAGGGCTCAGTACCTCTTTGCAGTCAATATTTTGTATATATTATTTGTTCCATTATGCTTTAAACTTTAGGAAACTCATGGCAATGTGGCTGACTTTCAGGTTGGTTCTCAGCTTTTATTCCATTCTGAACCCTGGTTAATCACTTTTGGCTTCTAATTCAAATCTGAGTCTGTTACCTAAAAGTGTGTCCCATAGGATGACTGCTGATATACTCAGATCCAAGGATTTGGTGTGAGCGTGCCTCAGCCTGGGTTACTCAATGAGACCTCTAAGTCCTCTCTCATCAAGCTGTTTCCCCTTGGTTTGTAGCTATGTTTGGGTTAATTAGATCTCTGACACTTTACCTGTCCTTTGGATATCGTATTTCTCCAATAACAGACTTTCTCCAAAGTATCGGCATAAACCTGGAAGGTTAGGTACCATGATCGTAAGCCGGTTCTTTCGACAGTTCTTTCTCCTTATTGATGGCAGTGATGGTGCCTAGGGGTGGAGAGGCACACGGCTCTTTCTACAGTCTTTTCTCAGTAGGTTTTGGATCTGATTGTTTTGTCTTCTTTTCCTTTCTTTCAAGTCTGTAGACTCTCATTACCTTCTGGAAATCTTGGTCTGGACATGTAAATGCTTTTAATGATGCTGCAGGTGCTATATCTAACTTTGGTAAAGACCTAGGTTTCCAGTTGGGCAAGTCGATGACTTGTCTAAGAGATAACTGCTCAAAGTAGGATAAGCCCTAGGAAGAAAAACTCATTTTAAGCTCTGTTAATGAGATTTGAGGGACAATTAACCTTTTAATGAGAAAATATATTTTCCCTTTACAGATTACCACCTCTTACTACATTCCTCACAAGGCACCACGATCTGCTGGCCAGAACCTAAGTATGATATTATTGTTCCTTGGGTTTCTTTACTCTTTACCCAAAGTTCCTGCAATATAGTGATTGTTCACCATTGGGTGGACCTCCATGCAGATTTAACTCAAAAAACATGGCTTTTCCTCTCTCTCCTCTCCATCTTTCTTCTGGAAGTATCTGCAGAGATTTACATCTCTACTCTGAGGCTTTTCTTTTAAACTTTAGTGGAATTACCCTGAAGCTTTGATTTGTGCCAGTTCTTAAATTATTTCATTAATTAAACTAAAATAACTGATAAGGGACCTTGATTGCCACAGTGTCTATGGCCACTCTACTAGACCTCCCAAGAATTTCTGGTAACAGGGGATGGGTTTGAGACTAAGAACCAGGCAGTTAGTACTTTTGAATGATGACTGTGTGGACTTGTTCATGCTTTTTATTCTTTTGAAATTTTGCTTCCTTATTTATGAGACAAGGATAGAAATGTCTATGTTAACATCCTACCCTGGGGTTGATTAATTGAAATAATGTAGATGTGACACTTAACAGAGGAGCAGTGGTTTTGCTTTGTCCACACTCTTACTTTTACCCAGTTATTTGTTACCTTTTACATTCTGCAAATATTTATTGCCCCAGACACCTTACAAGATGCTGTGTCTATAAACACAAAAAATATACAGCTCTTGCCCTTGGTGAACTCATGATCTGGCAGGCAACACAGATAAGTAAATCCTGCAATTACAGTTCAATAAGTTAAGTGCCACATTCGAGGGGCAGGTAGGTACTTTACCTGTCATGTTTCCATCATGTTATATTTTCTTCTGGGAGGGCATTATTCCTTCTTTTTAGCCAAATACTGTGATCAAGAATAGGCTGCTTCATCTGCACCTGCTCAGCCCAGGTACTACAGACATGCAGTAGCAGAGGTGGGGATATCAGTGAAAGGCCGAACTCCAACCTCTATGTGGTTCTTACCTCAAGAGTCATTTTTCTCTCTGTACACAGTTCTTCTCTAGCAATGTTTTCTAGTAATGCTCTGGCCTCTGTGTTTGGGTGCTGGAGAAAATGGAAACACAAAGACCTGTGTTTTTAAACTTTTTTCATCTCTGTTGTCATATTTGGCCTTGTCCATCACCTTCCTGATGAACTAAAATCTGGAGAGCAGGTATTTGTTTTAGATGAGAACTTTGTTTGGTACCAGGTCTAGAGTGGGCTCAGGGCTTTCAGGCTTCTTGTGTCTGTTCTTCCCATGGTCTAACATAGTAGTGCTATAGACAGTGAATCCCCCAAAGTAGCATCCTAACTAGAAATAACAAACACCACCTAGATGATTTAGTAGTAAAAGTCGAAGAAGTTCAAAGCTTCCACGTACTGTTGGTCCTTTGAACCTTCTGACGACACAGGGACCTAAATCCTTTTATTCCCATTTTACAAATCGACTCATGGCAGTACTACGTAGTGGTCCAAGACCACACTCTGGTATCTGGAAGAGGAAGGAGTGGGATAGACTGTCTACTGAACCTCTCCATCTAAGCCTCTCTCTGTCATTTCCTCAATGACTGTATCATTTCTAAGAACTCCAAAGTCAAATAAGCTGTTTGATTTAACCCTACTGTTTGATTAACATCCCCAAACTCAGAAGGCAAGTCCATAAATCCTTCCTTTATAAGCAAGTCCTCAAACAACATCAGTGTTCTACTTTGCTTTTCTGTTGCTGTGATAGATACCATGATTAGTGGAGGAGAGGCTTAGGTCACAAGGCTACAAACCCTTCATTGAGAAAACTCACGGCAGCAGAAACTTAGACAGGAACTGAAGCAGCTACCATGGAGGAATGCTGCCTTACTCATAGGCTTATGCTCAGTTAGCTTTCTTATGCATTCCAGACCCACCTGCCTAGGGGTTGGCCACCAACAGTGGGTTAGCCAATCATCAGTTAAAATAATCTCTCACAGCTATGGGCACAGATCCATGTGATCGAGGCAGCTGTGGGTTCCCTCTTCCCCGGTGAATCTAGAATGTGTCAAGTCAAACGTAGAAACTAAATATCAGACAGAGCTTTCCTGCTCAAAACAAAGAAGTGGAATAAGTGTTTTGACTGGTACCGGCTAGACTGTCATGGCTTTCGTTATTGCAGAGGTTCTTATAGTTCATAGGTTTGTGTGCGTTGTCAAGTGTGTGTCCTGTGTACTTGAAAAAAGACCAAGAGAAACAGCCACACCCTGACACTGAATAAATCACCTCCTCTGGGAAGCTTCAGTTTTGTTTCATTCCCTAAATTAGTGGTTCTAATATCTGCCCTTGAATTCCATCAATTTTATACCAGTCCATTTCCCCCCTGAGGTGTCTTATGAACATCTTTTAGCAAGCTCCTAAAGATGCTTCAAGGCCCACATAGAATTTTTTTCTGCCACTTTAACTTTTTTCCATTGATAGGAAAATGTATTCAAGGTGATCTGAGTGTTTCCCCAACATTGTCTATCTACAAGTTTTGTTACAATACACAGTGCTGATTAGTTTACAGAGCCTCTCATTATCCTAGGCAGATGGGTTAGAGAGATGGCACACTGATAAAGAGCACTTCTCGCTCTTTTAAAGGTCATGGGTTAAATTCCTAGCACCCCACATGTCAGCTCACAACTGTCTGATGCCACCTTCTGGTGTCCAGATGTACATGCAGATAAGGCACACACATACATAAAATACATAAATATAAAATACGTAAATATCCCAGGCAGAAACCACCAGTCACTATCCACTCACCAATATCCAGAATAGAACTGGAATCTTAGCATTTAGTAAAGCTCCGGACTTTGTGTGTTTTTCTGGCCATCTCATCATTTGTCATTATTCTCTTGTTTTCTCCTGGGTTCATAATGTAGGCACCTGATGCTAAGGTTTATATTTATCTTTTGTGCTCCTCCTTCCTAAATAGCTGAACTCAGTTCTGGGAACTTGGCACATATATAGGCTATGATTATGAGACATAGGCAAGAGAATACAGGCATATTCAAATTGATCATATCAAACTCTTGGTTCTTATGAGCCTAGCTTGGTTCAGATCTTCCGACAGTAAAGATCATGATGAGGTTCTCTATAATACCAACTACTCTGAGACAGTAAGGAATACCAACTACTCTGAGAACCATTCTTAAGCAAAATCTATATGTGGTAGAGTACCATATCCATAGGTGTTTCTGCATTTTTGCATATCTTCTGACATACACTTATACCTGTTTTATCAAGGTGAGTCACTCTTCAAACACCCAGGGTCTGGTAAGGATACAGTATTTATTTAATCTTTTTTACCACATCAAAAGAATTCATTAGATACCTACTAATGACTGAAACTACCCCCAAGGAATTTGAATACATCAGTGAATAAGAACCATTAAATTGCAATGCACACAGTTTGAGAGTCCAATGATGGGGAATGTGGGTAGTAATGAGCACATGCAATAATTAAATACATGTTGTAGGATATTAGAACAAGATCAGGGTAAAAAGAAAGGGATCAAGAAGAGGTAACAGGATAGGAACAAATGCAAGTGTTAGTTTAGTGGTCAGAATTGAAATCCTTGTGAAGATAACATCTGCCCAAACACTTGAAGGCGCTAAGGGATTTGACAGGGCGCACTCATGGAGAATAGAGGCTCGAGCCATACAGCACAGGTGTAGTTTTAACCGATGTAACAGATTTCTATAATTATACGCTCTCCCCTTTCTCTCCCTCTGAAATTTCTCCAACACTTTGAAAGATGAGTTAAATTAACAGGTTTGAAATGGTGGAGCCTGTCATGATTGATAGTAAACCTCTCCAGGATGGATGTACAGCCTGCGACAGCAATGAGGCTTAACCCAGGCGATTGATACAGATTTGAACAGGCAAGAACTCAAAAACTGTCATAGTTATTAACACATCCAGCTTAAGGAGGGCAGTTTCCATGTGGAAATCTGTTCAGGCTTGCCTGTCCTAATCTACCTTGACAAGGGACCTTTGAACTCGGCAAGGGCCATGAAAGGCAAGCAGCAGAAGCCTGTACTAACAGGTCTTGAGCCTAGGTTAACCCCTTCTACAAACAATTAGGGAGTCTAACTTTGGTCAGAGGTGTGAGTTTTACTGTGGCAGACAATTAGTGCAAGTCTTCTGCCATGATGATTTAGTCACGGCCAGAGATTTCCCTGCCTGGGTGTACATTATGTGTAAAGCCTATATGTTTTGGTTAGAATGTGCAACCAATAGGTATAAGTTCTAGTCACAGTAACTTTAATTGTTCCTAAAAATGTAAGAAACAAGATATAAGGAAGGCAACATGAGGACCTGAGGCAACAATAGGATCTTCATATAAGATGTGAGGAAGTTACTAAAGAGAGGAAGGAAAGCACGAAGCTTTCCGGCATCCTTCCAGGCTAGAATAAGTGATTAGGAAGAGAAGAATGTGAAAACCTAGTAAAGGTGGAAATTGGAATAGTTTAAAATACCTCCCAAATGCCTGCTAAGTTTTTCTCTGAGTCTGTTTGCGGCAGCATTGGCTGTGCCGACAGAAATAGTGTTCTCTCCTCTAGTAGAAACAGGTTATTTGTCTTCAGAGCTCCCATGAGGTCTCAAGGCCATCTATTCAACATGATCTAAAGTTCAGTCATGTCCTGGGATCCTGCTTCCTTGTCTCTGATGGTGGAACCCTTCTCAGAACAGGGACAGTTGTTTGTATACTTGTCATGACTTCTCTGTAAAGGCAATAGGATGCATGTGTGCGTACATATATATCTCTCATCACTGTTACCCCATGGATGACTGTCTCCCAAAGCTGTGACCTCTAAACTAAGACAACTGATAATCTCCTAAGCAAGCAAACATAGAAACCTATTCAGGGATAGTGATTCTTTAGAACAAAGATAACCCAAGTTGATAAGTAACTTTTTCTTTTGAAGGGAAAAACCAACAAGCAAACAAAAAGCCCTGAAAACAGACGTGGAAATATGCCTGAAGCTCTATGCACGTGAGCGGTCTAAAGTGAACGGAAGCCATTCCCAGGTCTAGGAACCTAATAGTAGCTTCTAAATTTCCTACATTACAAAGTGAGGTGCTTTGAATAACAGTGGACCTCATAGGCTCATACATTTGAATGCATATTTCACAGGGAGTGAGTGGCTCTATTTGAAAAGGATTAGGAGGTGTTTCCTTGTTGGAGAAAGTTGGCCAATCCTGTTGAACTTGATTTCAAAAGCATACTCCAGTCTCAGGTCTCTCTCTTGGCCAGTGGATCAGGATGTACCTCTCAGTTACTTCTCCAGCACCATGCATGCGGCCGTTCTCCCTACCATGAGAATATTGGGCCTAGTCTCTGAAATTTTACACAAGCTCCAAATGAAATGTTTTTTTAAAAATAAGAGTTGCCTTTGTCATGGTGTCTCTTCACAGCAATAGAACAATGGCTAAGACATTGGTCAAAGCCATCTCGAGTCAAAGGACACACATTTAAGTTAGACAGGAAATATGAATATGAGTCTCATTGCACATAATCACAATGTAGTTTGTGTACTTGAAATATGTACTTGAAAATTAGAGAAGTTTGAGATTCTTCACAGAAAAATATGAAGTACTACATATGTTCTGTAGTTATATTTAGCCAACACACAATGTTATATATGCACGTTATACATCCTGTTCTATGCCATAAATATATATAATTTATATTTGTTAACTTAAAATATATGCAACAAAGAATTTCTAATTAAGTACTGTTTAGCAAGTTGACAAGATAAAACAACATTAGTGTATATTTCCAATAAAATTTTCCCCTTTGTTTCAGAGAAGTGTTCCTAATGTCCAGAAAAGAATCAACTTTTTAATCTCCAATCACATACACATTAATTTTCATCTTTAAAATGAAAATTGTCTCTGCTGGCCAAGCACTGGACTGAAATCTCAAGGTCCAAATCAGGAGCAAAAGGAGAGAGAGCAAGAGCAAGGAACTCAGGACCGCAAGGGGTGCACCCACACACTGAGACAATGGGGATGTTCTATCGGGAACTCACCAAGGCCAGCTGGCCTGGGTCTGAAAAAGCCTGGGATAAAACCGAACTCGCTGAACATAGCGGACAATGAGGACTACTGAGAACTCAAGAACAATGGCAATGGGTTTTTGATCCTACTGCACATACTGGCTTTGTGGGAGCCTAGGCAGTTTGGATGCTCACCTTACTAGACCTGGATGGAGGTGGGTGGTCCTTGGACTTTCCACAGGGCAGGGAACCCTGATTGCTCTTCGAGCTGATGAGGGAGGGGGACTTGATTGGGGGAGGGGGAGGGAAATGGGAGGCAGTGGCGGGGAGGAGGCAGAAATCTTTAATAAATAAATAAATAAATAAATAAATAAATAAATAAATAAATAAATAAATAAAATGAAAATTGTTTTACCAAAGAAAAAAATTAATAGGTCTAATGAATAGCTCTAATCCATCTCCCAAGTAAGACAATTTATCTTTCAGAAATCTTTGGAGAGCTTTTGTTCTTTACAGAATTTCAAGGACATTTTCATGTTTACTGTGCCTCCAGCGCAGGCCATTATGGTGACTTTTCTTGAACTTTACTGACATGGAAGAAGTGACTCTGACCCTCCTTTCAGGTGCTATGGGAGTAGCGAGTGTGCCTATAAGATGAGGCATTTAAACAGAAATATTTTGTGGGGAGAGCAGAACTGTTTTAACCGGGAATCTCCCAGGAAGTCTGGGTTCTTTGGTCACTTAAAGGAAAATGCTTTTGCTCTGATTGCTGCAGCAATCTGGAGCCTTGAGATGCATCTTTGCATTACAGAATACTACGGCGAGAGAAAAACTGCCATGGACATGCCCACGGAGCCACAATGCCCGCCACTTTTTTCTTTTCTTTATTCCTCTCCAGGATTGAGCGGCGTCTCGCTCACGTGACCCGCGGCATCTCTGTTGTTTTAATCTTTACCTTATGCTTATGCTGCACTCTGTTTCTTTAGAGTCTAAACTTCAGCTGAAGCTTGTGAGTTGACATTTGTTTTGGAGTACTTTGCCTTTTAAAAGTGGGTTTTTTTTTTTTTAAGGTTGCAAGTGCACATAGACATTTAGACTTATTAGCAGGTGTGTCCTTAAAACGCTTTTCTGTGATATTTCTGGGGTGACATCGAAAATGTTTATTCATCAAAGATAGGGCAACTGCAACAGAGCAAAGAAGCGATTCCATTTACTCTAGCTTCATGAACCATTGTGTGTATTGGGGTTAACTACAGAAACATGTTTGAATCAAAGGCAGCCAGAACAGTGAAATGCCTACCCCAACATGGTTGAAGACTAACAAGAGAAAGTTGCTTCCAAAGACTCTCCTTGCACAAGCTGGACAGTGGTGGCACATTCCTTTACTCCCAGCAATCGGGAAGCCGAGGCAGGCAGATCTCTGTGAGTTTGAGGTCAGCCTGGTCTACAAGAGGTAGTTCCATGACAGGCTTCAAAGCTACAGAGAAACTCTGTCTGGAAACACCCTCCCCCCCAAAAAAAGGAAAAAGAATCTCCTTGTACAACTTGTACAAGGCTCTGCCTGTGACACTTGTAGTGGGAGCTGCATGCAGGCCTGCTTTTCGTCCTGCCTGGCTCCCGTACAGCTAGCTTTACACCCGAAATAACAACATACAAAATGTATTCATTTAAACACTGCCTGGCCCATTAGCTCCAGTCCCTTATTGGCTAACTATCACATATTGATCTAACTCTTTTCTATTATCTGTACAGCACCACAAAGTGGTGACTTACTGGGAAGGATTCTAGCCTACGTCCATCTTGGATTGGAGCTCCATCACGTCTGCCTCATTGCCTTCTACCCAAAATCCTGTTCTATTTACTCTGCCTACCAAATTTTCTGTCCTATCAATGATGTAGATGGGTCTTTTATCTGAGACTCTCTTCAGGAGTAATTGTTTACTGCTTTTATAAGCTTGGGAGGAAACCTGTGAGTGCTGTAAGTTTCAGGGATTTCCTGAGTTTTATAAACTTCTGTGTTCCCTCCCAGAGGAAAATATTTTAATTCAGAAATACATGCATAGCTTTGAAGAATTCCTAGACAGTAGCAATTGATCAGTCTTCATGGACCACTACCCACTGACTATGTTTTCCTTCGGATCCTTACTGTTTGATAATCATAGATATTCCTGGATAATCGATTCTTAAAAGACAGAGACAATCTGTAAATTAGCTATTATTAATTCATTATGATTATATTTATGGTCAATAGGAAATGGAATGCTTATGAGACACAGATGTTTTGATGTATGTAAATATTATACCATGATTAAATGAATTTAATTATCATAGAAATCACTTTACTTACTTATTTCTTTTATAATGAGACATTTGAAATTTCCTCAGTTTAAAATATGCACTGCATCCCACAGGTCAGGGAATCCTAAGTGCTCTTTGGGCTGAGGAGGGAGGGGGACTTGATTGGGGGAGGGGGAGGGAAATGGGAGGCGGTGGTGGGGAAGAGACAGAAATCTTTAATAAATAAATAAATTAAAAAAAATATGCACTGCATTATTGTGGCTAAAGACACCCTGCTAGACAATCAGTCTTAGCCTCATTCCTTATATGTATCTAAGACTTTTTACATTT
The DNA here is from genome assembly GCF_000317375.1 of Microtus ochrogaster. Lineage (NCBI taxonomy): Eukaryota > Metazoa > Chordata > Mammalia > Rodentia > Cricetidae > Microtus > Microtus ochrogaster. The sequence continues at coordinate 15,308,674 of NC_022029.1, forward strand.
GGTGACCAATTTTATTCTTTCTCTCTCCACTCTTGATCTAATTTTAATCCAATGCTATTTTGGGCTTTATTAATTCCTACATAAATAAGATCAGGCAGTAATTTTGTTTTTAGAGTTGTCTTTTGTTCACTGAGTCTCACTATGTAACCTTGGCTGGCCTGGAACTTTACTGATGTAGGTCAGATTGGTCTTGATTTTGTAGCTCTCTAAACTTGTCTTAAGGACTGGGGTTACAGGTATGTATTGCCATGAGTAAATCACATGCAAAATTTTCCTTTTCCACGTGACTTCTGGAGTTATTTAAAGAATAAGCCATGATGTCATCATATAGAAACTGGTACAATAATAATCAAGCTTAGAAGTCTTTTTCAGGGCGAAGGTTCTGCTTCACTGAAAACTATCAAGATCCTTGCATAGAAGTGAAAATGTAGATTTAGACAGGGGAATTGTCAATGTTGAACTTGTCACTGAATTAGAATTAGCCTGCACTCACAATGTAAAGATTCTTTTGCTAAGAGAAGGTCCTGGCACTCAGTGAGCGCTAAATAAAGGTCTGTTGAAGGACTAGATGGGTAAATTCTGTGTCAAGAGAAGAGAAATGAAAGGCTGTGCAGTTTAAAGCCATCTCCACAGTGCCTCCTTAGAAAAGAGGAGATTTCTCGTCACCGGAAGGAGGTAGGACTATGCAGGATGATAACTTATCACAGATAATGGAGTGGAGGGAAAGCAGGTGACATATGAGGTTTTCCATGACTAAAAAAAAAAATAGGTGACTTTGGTACATTTTGATTTTTGACTTTTAAATCTGGATCTTATAAATGTAACTAAATTATTCCCTCAGAGGCATTTATCCAAAGAAATTTTTTATACAATGACTTTGTAAACCTTTTCATTATGTTCACCCTCCTCCACTTCCTCCTCTCTCTCTCTTTCTCTCATCTCCCTCCACACACATACACACACACTATATATAT
>NC_022029.1:15309876-15343841 GCF_000317375.1 Microtus ochrogaster
AGAGAGAGAGAGAGAGAGAGAGAGAGAGAGAGAGAGAATATTTATTGAAAGTAAGATGGAATCAGTTTTTTCCGCCCAAGACTTATTTTCTTTTCTCCTACAACATTTTTGAGATGACCAGAAGAATGGTTATCTTTTGGAATTAAAAATTGTGTATTGTGGATAATGTGTGCATCACACAAGGATATAGATAAATTATGATATTCAAATTTGCTTTAGTAGATGGCATCAAAGACACAGCATCCATTTGTTTTTATTTCATGCTGGCTAAACTATACTGTGGCCTGTCCCAATATCAGAAGACATGTTTTTGAAAAGGAGACTATTAACCCACTTACTGGAATGAAAAAGGAGGAGAATCTATATTTGTCTGACCATTCAATCACATGTTGCTTTAAAAAGTCAGAAACTAAGATAGGGGAAATGAATATTTATCAGTTTATTTCAAAATTTAGTAACTTTTGAACTTAGAATTGCATCTTCATATCATGGCTGTTATTGTCCACTTGATAGTATGGCAGTGTAGTGTCCTGCTATTTACTATACATCGATGCTCTCTTTGAAAGTTAAAGCTTTCTAAGAATGGAGTTCATGTTAAAGTGCATATAATCATGACCATACGATGAACAATAGCTTGAAGAGATCACTCCTGTAAATAACCACATCCTCAGACCTAAGCCAGTGTCAGGAGCGGCTATGTGTAGTAACCCAGGCTAACCTGCTTCAGCCTCCCAAGTACTGGGATCATAGGTATAAACCACCATGACCATGTTCTTAATAGCTTTGGTAAACCAACTGAAGCCAAACTGTCTTCCTTAACAACCAGACTAAAGATGTGGTCTGATGGACATTCCATTGGTGGGCTCCTGGTTAGTTGTGATCTGTGTAACAATAAGGGGATCCCTCTCAGCTTGTGAGGATGACAGACTATCCATGTGTTGAATCTACCATTCTGCAGAGTGCTTCTGTGCACAGAGCTTACACTTGCTTGCCAGTCAATTCCAGGGGTAGCAGGAGCCAAATACTCTATAAGGCTCACTATGACAAAGACGGCTGCTTTTCAGGTTCCTATTACATTCCCCCAAAGACTTTGTCATGGGACTCTCTATGCTAGTGACTGTCACAGACTTTACAGTCTATGCCTTCAATCAACCCAAAACTCATATACTAAACACAAAGAGGATTCAATGTATAAAATGGATGGGAAATACCAAATGATAAATCCCGAAGCTTCTGTATTGGTATGCCACTCCAGTTTAACTTTAGAAGAATCACATTGAAATGTATCTGAGTTCATTTTGTAGTACACAGGCTTTCCATAAATGATACTATATTGTGATGGAACATTATAGGCAGTTCTGGGGTTGGGGACCACTTGGGCTAAAACTTTTTTCATGTAGCTAGGGAGGCATCTACTCTTCACCTTCTTCCTATCCTTGAAAAGAATATATAATGTATTGGCCCTTCACTGCATCTTCTTACACCCACTTCATCTTCCTGTGTTGAATGCACACTTCAAAGGCCTTTGTTATAACTTTAATAGAGACTTATTGAGAGAAAGAAGGAAGGCACAATCAGTAAAACAAAAGTTATTTATGCAGACTTTCTAATTTTGAACTTTTTCCTCTTAACACTGATGCAAGGATTAACAAATGAAGGCATTTAGTATAATGTCAGCGCATAGTTTGAGCTCAAAATATATTTTAATTATCATCCTGAATATTTATACAGATGTTTCATCTTGTATTTACCCTCCTTAGCAGGTGATGCTTCCATTGAGTTTTGATGCTTAGGTCTAAAAGCTGCCTTGCTCTTGGGACTTGATTTGGCTTTCTATTTTGGAAAGACCCAGAAAACATTAGGCATGTCTTGTTTTACAGCGACAACCAGCACAGGATCCTAGAAGAACCAGAAGCCAAAACTAGTCTGCTAGCTCTTGCTTATTTAGAAATAGTTGGTATTTTTTCCCATTATGATAACAACTTAGTACAAAAGAATATGAAAGCAAAGGAATTGCAATTATGCCTTAAGGCAATTTCTACACGGAGCATGTACAAATCACATTGAAAATCCAGAGAAGGTAGCAGTTAACCATATGGAAAACTTACCTCAGAAAGGATATTAACTTCTTAAATTACAAGCCAATGTCTTCTTATGTGAATTTTTGCCTCTCACCCTGCAGCCTAATCTTTTTTCCCTAAATATTCTTCTTCTTCTTTTTTTAAACTATAGTACCTCTTAGTCTCCGTGTTTCACTAATATTACTGTCTTTATCCTAGGATTTGCCTTCCTCACATACCAGGAGCACAATTCTGTTCTCCAAATAGCATCACTGTTATTCCCTACTTGAATACATTTTACATTCCCTTGTTGAGCTAAGCGACATTCAGTCTGCTGTTGCTCATGACACCGTATGTTCACAGAGGTAAGATTTCTACCTATACTCCTATTAAGATGAAACCAAGAGATTTGTGGTATATTTCCAAAGTACTTTCAACTGTGGTCCTCTTATTCAGTGTTTTATGACTATGTTGATAATAATTTATTAGATCTGTCATAAACAATGTAAGGAATGCAACATTTACTTTGGCTACCACATTCAGAATGGCCCAGTCTATCCTGACCTGGAAGACATGATCAGGCAACTCAGCTCATGGCATCAGGATTATATAGTGGAAGTTATTCATGTCATTGAAGATCAGGAACTCAGAAGTAATCTAGGATGTGGGCATAATCCTGAGAACCTTCCCTGTGACCTACTTTTTCCAACTAACATACCATCTGGGAGAATTTTCAGAACATCACAAATGATACCAACACCTGGGGATTAAAGACGGAAAGAAAATAAGCATTGAAACCAGAGTGTACATTGTAGTGCCCCTTTATTTGTATTTTAATAAATAAAGCTTGCGTGAAGATCAGAGAAGCAGAGCAGTAAGTCACTAGAGAGACCTTTACCTCTACCAATGCTTAGACTGAAGGGGCGATCCTCAAACTGTATAGGCTGCACTGAGTCTCCAGAAAACCTCAGACTCCACACTTCAGGGAGTTCCTTGCTCTCTCCCTTTATATTTCTCTCTCTATTCAGCAATATGGCTCCTGTCTCCACCTCCCTAGTGCTGGAATTGAAGGTGTGTGACTCGCAAACATTGGAATCAAAGGTGTGAGTCACCATTCCCTGGCCTCTAGTGGCTTAGCTTTGCGCTCTCATCTTCAGGCAAGCTTCATTTATTAAAACTCAAATAATATACCACTATAGTACAGCAAGTTCCAAAACCTGCCACATTTTTGTTTTTCTCTGTCTTTCTATCCCTGTCTGTGGTAGACCTGCTTTTTTTTTTCTCTATATAAATGCAAGTATCTGGGTAGATACTTGGTAACTACACCTAGGTGTTCCCGACCCTCTTCTGGCTGGCACAAAAGCAGTAAACAGGTGGGTGTGTGAAATATGATGAGCCAAAAGATTCATTCCTTTATTTTCTCTTAACTGCCTCAGCCTTCATAAAACCCAGCCCTATAAGTTATTGATTTTCACAAAAAGAAGAAAAATGAGTGGGAGTGGAGAATTATGATGTTATGTCCTAAATGAATTTTTCACCGAAAAAAAGAAGAACAAAACACAACAACCATTCTCTGTCTTGGGCAGTTGGTTAGAAATGAGGTTTGGGGATTGGAATAGGAAAGGCAGAAGTGTGTGTGTCCCCAGGGGAGAGCACACATTGATCTCTGGAGTGATTGCCCTGACTGCCTCTGAAGCTGAGAATTAGATCCAATATGTTAGTGCTAACATTTAAGTCCTTTCAAATCCCCAGGGGTCTACTGACTCTGCTTTCTCTTCCTCTCCTTCATTTGTGTTTAGGTGAAAACTGACTTAACCCTTTACATGCCAATCTCTGACTTCAGAGACAGAACCCAGAGCCTCTGGGAATCCATGGCAGTTTTGATTAATTATTTTCATGGTTATTTCCCAAGCAAAGTCTCTTAAAGAATTTACTTGCAGCTAAAAGAGCATGATAGTTCCATTTTTCCACTGTCTATGATGAGCACCTGTCTTCAGCATGAGGCTGTTCAGACAAATCCACAAATACTCCAGAGCCACTTCAAGAGTTGAGAAATTGACATGAGGGACATAACTTCAGAGTTCCAGCACAGATTCCAAGAGTGGGCCCTTGGAATCTGTATTTGAACAATGAAAAAAAACATATTAATGTTTACTTTATTTAGTAAATACATCCAAAAGGATCTTGCAAAGAAGGTGGAGGGAGACATACAAACTCCAAAAGCAAACAATTAAACATTGAACATTTGAAATTAGCCTGCAAAATTTCAGAAATCTGGTTCCAAAGAAAGTTCAAAGTAGGAGAAAAAGAGTTTAACTTTTAGACTTGTAGTGACCTGGAAACAGTTTAAAAGAACTTAGGCATCTCTTTATTGATTAGTGTTATGAGATCTGGGGTCATGAGGGGGTAAGAAAGAGATGGAAAAGAGCCCTGTAGAAAGAGAGTTCAGTGGTTCTCGGCAGAAGGCCATTAGGCTTAAGGAGAAGCATGTCTATCAGCTACTTTGATCCTCCAAAATATAACCCAGTAGCTTAGAAGAAAATCCAGTGAGGAAGTTAGCTGAGCAGAGAGACACTGCTAGATGAAGGGCTTTGATTACAGCCACACAGAATACTGAAAACTGGGGTAATACATGCCCATAGGCAAAAGATAAATGAAATTTTCCCTGAGGGTGTTTGAAACAACTTGGTCAGATACAAGTTGAAGAGTGTACCAAATTTTCCCCCTTGGTCTCTTGCACTTATATCCCAGAGACAGCCAGAGTATTTAAAGATGAGAAATAAATAGAAACAAAAAGAAAACTATCAATGAAAAAATAAACCATTTGTTCCCATAAGCTGACCAATTCCAAGGAAAATAATTGTTAATCTTGATGATAGTATGGGAAGAACTTGATATTCTAGAAAAACAACACAAGCGAAACCAAAACAAAGAAACAAAGAAACAAATAGTCAAAGGACCAGATCCTCAGGTTCTGCCCCATTGAGAGTGGAAGGGAGATTTAATTACTTATTTGTGGTTCTATTTCACTACCATTGACTGAATATATATTATGTGCCAGGTAATATTTAGAAATGAGGATATTATTGTTTTTACTAGAATTTTTCCCAATTTTGTAAAGCTTGTATCCCGAAAAAAGCAATACAGTGATGTGCCAAGCAACCGCACGTATTTTGAAGTATGAATGACATGGTTTCAAATCATAGCTGTACCCTTTGATATTTGTTTTGTCCTTAACCTTGATGTGAGTTTATTTTTGTTTCTACAAAATTCAGATTTGAATGCTAGCTTTGGAAGTTTGTGATGAGGGTAAAAGTTTGTCGAATGAAAAAAAATCAGCAAATGCAAAGGATCTTATTAAAAGAGAGGTCATGGAGTTGAAATCACTCTTATTGCCATACAATTAATGGTTGGTACACACAATGCATGGGTCCATAGACCTATATCCACAGTATGGTATAGACTTTAATCAATACATGTGTACATATATATTTAGAGAGATATATAAATATGTATATGCACACACATAGAAAATTCTGTGAGTAAAGATAGAAGTGAGGTGAGATTTTAATATAAAATAGACCCTGATACACATATTCTATTTTTCCTAGACTTCATTCGATGACAAAGTGGTTAAAGCAAGAGAAACAAACAGCAGTATGATGATGAGAAATTACTCAGAGAGTGAACGGTGGAGCTTTCACCTTTGGCAAAATCAAGAACATAACTTCATTATCACACAGAAATTAAACTTTTGATATACATATAAAAGTGTTTAGACATGCAAACAAAGAATCCTTTAATGTATTGAGAAGAACATGGGCACAAAGAACTCCAGAATTCTATGGATGCCACCAGTATGTCGCTGTAGTCCAAATCTGAGCACAGTCATGCACTCATTCCATTAAGTAGGAATCAGAATAAAGTGCTGTTGGCTATGGTAAACTGAAAACATTATTTATGCACAAATGTACACTTCCAAGAAAAATCTCTTCCCTGGTCACAAGTATCAGCCCATGTCCCCACTAGGCAGCTACTAGATCCATTTGCTTCCTTGTCTCTTCTGCCATGCTCACATGGTGATCAACAATCTTCCTGGCCAATGTAAGTTTTTCTGGATGTATTCATTTTCAGTTGCTCATATAACATACTTTTTAATATTAAAAAGCTCCATTTTAAAGGTACTTTTTACATTTCATTTTGTTTTTTTAAGTTATGACAAAGTAAGAAATAATTAATATTTTTTCTCTTCTTTTAGCAAATTCTGGGGTAGCCATAGCCCATTATTTTTAATACTGCCAAAGAGATAAAACTTTCAAAAAAATACACTTTCATGGGGGATTTCCAGGCTGATTGAAGAGGCACATTATTAGTAATTAGAAGAAAAAGAAAGTGCTTGTAAAAATGTTTCAGAAATTCCATAATACTTTATCTTTTGAAATCCTGTTTGTAAAGTAAATGTGAATTAAGGTTATCTCCATAAATAAGCTATCTAATTGATAAAGGCTTTCCTCTGTATCCTGTGAATATGTTTTATTACTATTTGTTAATAAAGAAGCTGCTTTATCCGATGGAAGGGCAGAATATAGGTAGGTGGGGAAACTAAACTGAATGCAGGGAAAAAGAAGGTGGAGTAAAGGAGACACCATGTAGCTGATGAAGGAGAAAGATGCCTGAGCCTTACTGGTAAGCCACAGCCTCATAGCTACACATAGACTAATAGAAATGGGATAATTTAAGATGCAAGAACTACCTAGAAATATGCCTGAGTCATTGGCCAAAAAGTGTTGTAATTAATATAGTTTCTGTGTGATTATTTAGATCTGGCTGGCTGGGAAATGAAAGCACAGTCTCTGCTTACAATCGAATGAATGCAATATGCTTGTTGAAATATTTGAATACATCAAAACATAATATAGTTTCTATTATTAAATAGCTCTCAACCAAATTATAAGTAACATCCTAACTATCCCATAAGTGTTATAAAGCTAACAAAATGGCACTATGGGAAAGCACAGCTAGGACCAGGATAACATCTCACAGAAGTTACTCTGATATACTTTCATGAGATATTCTAGAATAAACTTTTCTAGTATTATTTCTGCTAGTGTGATAAAAAACATTCCATTCTTAAACACAATAAGAACAAACACTTAAAGAACAAAAGGCTTATTCTACTTATGAGTCCAGGTTATTGAACATTCAAAGCAGGAACTTGAAGTAGCAAGTCACAGTCACAGTCAACCAGAGAAATGAATGCCTACATGTCTACTTGTGACAGCCTCCTCTCTATATTTACACAACACCCAAAGCTCAAAAATCCAGCCAAATGTGTTGTCCACAGGAGGCAGGTCTTCTCGATAAGGACTTTCCTCCACATACTTACCCATAGCCCACTCTTATCTGGCAATCCCTCACTGATACTTTCTCTCCAGATAATTATAGATTATTTCAGGCTTATAATTAAAACTAATGCAAGTACTTAGTCTATGAATAAATGGCGATTTCTACTCAACATGTACTGAGGTGCATCATGTGATTTTGATGGATGAGGATCAGTTCAAAAGGATGGTCCCCCTCCTGCTTGCCATTGCTTTGTAAATGACCATTAGTCTAGTGCCAAGCAGGATTTTTTCTTCACAATGTGACGCTGTAGGATCTGTCATCACTTTTCTTCCCGTAATAATTCTAAATTTTCCTGACAGTGTCATTAAGGGTTTTCTTTTTCCACCTAGGATTTGGTGTAAGATTCTTGACTCCCCATATGGACCAGTTTCTGAGTCAGTCCTTTTTCCCTTATTTCTCAGTCTCCAATTTTTCATTAATTCTCAGGTTATAATGTAATGAATAATCCATGTGGTTATCACCAGTGATGCACAAGAATGTAATTGGGAATAACAAGTGATGTGAATGTTAATAGAAGGATGAACTCACCCTACAGAATTCTAGGCAGCACATATTGTTCAATTGCTTCAACACTTCAATACCCACAGGCACTCCCAGAAGAGAATGGCTAATCCCGAATTACCTCTTCAGTGTAATTTTAAGGCGTCTGTCTATGGACCCTGGATTCCTTGAAAGGATGTACTATAATTTTTGAAGAGTTACCTTAAATTTCTGGGAAAGAGACTCCTATTTGGAAGGAGATGTCCCAGCAGGCAGCTAATAATTACAGATGTAATTAAAAGAGAAGTTCTAATTCACAATAGGTTCTTCTTAATGATAGCTCTTAAAAGAGAACCATGTTGGCGTGAAGATGGCTCATATCATGAAGTCAATCTGTCAAAAGGCCTCCTCTCAAATCTACCCCCCCTCCGCTTTTTTTTTTTTCAATTTCATATAGAAACCCTGAAGTGTGGCTTTCCTTCTTCTGTGATGTATGGCCTGTGTGTTTTCCCACCGGGCTTCAGTCCATGAACAGAGTACACACTGTACAATTTAGCATACTGAACTCCCGAACTAACATTTGAATGTTGCTGAGAAAACACTAAATACACTGAAGTTTACTAAGTTAAAATAAGAACACCTTGTCCATAGAGTCTTAAGATAACCACAGTCTGATGACCACAATTTGAACTTCTAAAAGACTTTTGTGTCTATATTCAAGTATTTCAGAGTAGGTTTGACAATTTTTATTATATTATTATTTTCCATGAACAGGATGAGGAGACAAAACCGACACAGAAAACCATTGACTTCTTAGAGCCAGTTGAATATCCTATGTCAGTTCAGAAAGAGCGAAAACTCTTGAATGAGAATGGAAGGGGAAATTCAAGGGGAAATTTTGAACCGTGTAAGAAAACTATTGGGATGCCTAAACGTCTTGGAATGTGATTTGAAGAGGACAGATTAAGATTTTGAGAGTTGACTCATGTGGCAGAAGGTATATTAATGAGAGAATTCTTTCAGAGCACTTAACAGAGTTCCGTTATATAGTTTTGTAACAGTTATACTACCATTACCATTACTACTTTTGCTAATAATAATTAATATTGTGACAACAGTAATTATTTTTTATAGGAAGAACAGACAGAGAAAGAAACAATAACATTCAAGCCATTGTCCTAAGTAAACGCAAAACTGCTTTCTCTGGGATACAGGCAGCACAGAGGAGTCAAACCAAGGGACCAAACAAGTCAAATTAACAAGTCAAATGAAGCAGCTTGTGACCTTTTTCTGCCCACCACAGCATTTACATTAGCCTTGGGTTGGGCTTCACCATATGTGACAGAACAAACACTGAGTTTTAACTGGGAGCTTCTTAGAGATGCAAAAGTGAGTCCTTCCTCCAGACAGTCTACACCAGAATCTGCATTTTAACACTTTCTCTACAGGCTGCGTTTCTGGTTAACGAAGGACATATTTTTAACTTCAGATGCATCCCCGAGGGGAGTATATCTCTCTTTGTAGGCAGTTTATTAGTTTTATTTCTTTCAATTCTGGATCGTAGTATCCTCATCCTTTCATTTCCTAAACAGCTTCAGAATAGCCACTTTCTCCTTCCTCTTCCTTTTCTTAATAAAAGTATTTTAAAGATAAATTACAAGTATTTCCCAAAGTCTCTCAAAAAATATAAATTGCCTACATGTATAACTTATGTATTCTGCATTTTTAGAAACCAAGTGCAATAACACATCTCTAAATTACTCAGTTGTGCTTTTATTCTCAGGACTTTTTGAGAATTTGCTGCAAATTTACCAAAGTCCATTATTGAAGAATGCATATAAACACACGGCAGCATTTTCCCCCCACCCAACTCATTTTTGCATTGGGAATTTACCTCCTGCGTGTATATTAACCCTAAAAATCTTCACAAATGTTTTGCTTACTTTTTGTTTCTATGCAAAATAAAGTGTGCCTTTTTCCCTGACAGGGACAAACTAGACTAACCCCCACTCCCCCCCCCCCCCAAAAAAAAAAAACAACAAAATACAATATTTCTCAGATGCAAATTTTAGTGAGATACCAACTTTGGCATCCAAATGATGACTTTTGGTTGAAAGCAACAAATATTGGAAAGTCTGTCTCATAGGGATAAGGATTAAGCAAAGAGCCTCAGTTCCCACGGCTCACACTGACAACGGAAGTATCATTCTTCAAGGAGTGAGAATAATTCTTTAAAACAGTCCAGTTTGAATAAATGACCTAGGATTTTCTTTCTCTGTCCTCAAGTCAATTAAGCGTTTTCATCAAGGTTTGGGCTAGTTATGGTATCTAGAGCCGATGGGAGAGGCTTTAAGTTGATTTTCACTGACGTTATCTGAAGTTTGAAACCGTTTAACAGAAATCGCCCTTTTAAAATGTTTTGAGGTATTGATGATTTCTAATTGCTGAGCAATACAAAATAGGAAGGAGGAGGAAGAAGAGGTAGTAAGAGGTGGTGGAGAGAGAGAGAGAGAGAGAGAGAGAGAGAGAGAGAGAGAGAGAGAGAGAGAGAAAAGAGAGGGATGGGCAGGAGGGCAGTTAACTCTTGACTGTAGCCGGTAGAAGTTTATCCTCAAATTTGAAAACATAAAATTTAGTAAGGCCACCATCTTTCAAGAGGAAACAGCTTGGCAAAGAGGTTATGGTTTTGTTTTCTAATCAGTTTCCTGTGCCTCCCCTTGACAGCTGTGCCAGTTACAACAATTTTCAAGTTGCATGTGGAAAAAAAAAATTGTTTGTAAGGAAAGATACATACCACAAATAAGTCAGTGCATCAAGGAACTGGACAATCAAAATGCCTTAAGTGATGGTGTTACGATCTTTACATCCCCAAGAAAATAATAAAATGAGGTTAATTCAAGCATTTTCTGAAATGAGACCTCAGAAAACATATGATATCTGTATGGTAGTAGTATTTACATCCTACACTAGTTTTTAAAAATGTGACAAGGTATGAACTCAAGGACTTAACAGTTTTCAAGGCAAAAAACTGAGATTTCCTTAGGCATTGTGTATGTCAATAGACAGCAAAGAACGACTGCCCCCCCCCCCCAAACTCCTAAGCTATCCCTGTTCTACATACAAATTACTGGCTGTTGTGAAAATACAGTGCCCCCAGAGCATCTTGGTCTTATCTAGAAGAATCCATTTTATTGGAAGAAATATCATGTCACTTGGTATGCGGCTGGCTGCAATCTGCAATCTGGGTCGGAAAATGCTTGTGTCTCTGACCCGGGGATAAACTCGAGCTTCACAATTAGAAATCTTTGTACCCTAATTACCCACCTCCTCTCCAATGTTTAAGTTTCTAAATTCTCCCCTATGATATAAATGGGAGATACTTTTTTTTTCTGCTCTTTTTATTGGTCCATCTAATTCATATTTTAACAATCTAAAACCAACTAGGAAATCAGAAATGCTGTTTGCATTTATGTAGAACTGGGAAATAAGGAGTCATATTAAACAGTTGTGTAAAGGACCAGAGCAAACACAAAGGATCTCATGGCCTAATCTGGTCTTTGTTCTCTAGAGAAATCTAAAAAGATAACAGAAGGCCTATGGGGAAAAAATAATCTTCCATATGGTAGTCTGTTTTAGCAGTTATCAGCATTAAATAGTAGCCTCAACAAGTTGCCATTACTGCTGTGATTTCAGACTCATGGAGTTCTTCTATCAAATAAGCCTTTTCTTAATATTTGTTACTGGCGATATCGTAAGGAATTCACTACAAATTGGTAAATGAGTGACTGAATCTATTACATGTGCGATTGTGTTATTGTTATTTTTGAATGCATACCCTCTGCGCATTTAACATACATTGTCCCACTGATTACAATCCTTCTTAAGCTATCTTCTGTCATCAATTTCATTTTTTTTTAACTTTAAAAAGCAGAATACAGAATAATTAAGGGATGGACCAGTAGAGCTAGGAGCTGACATCGTAAAAATGCCTCAGAAACATCTTGACATGGATGCTGGACTCAAACCAGTAACAAATTGGTCACCAGCATGAGGGAAACCATTGCTGACCATTGTTCTGGTCAACTTACCCTCAGCATCCACACATTTACTCTAAGATGCTTGGCATCCTCTGGACTTCCTTAGGGAATGTAAGGCATTGTTTATAACCCAAATTAGTGGGTAGCTCCTCCTGCCAGAGTCCTCTAAAATGAGACCTGGCTAGGACTTACACTAGTGCCTATAATTTGAAATGTGTTCCTTGCTATGCCCAAATCCACAAAGTCCCCCAAAAGCCAACAAGGAGACTGAGCCCCATATGTAAAAGCAAAGAGCCTTTATTTTATGCAAGTTTGCATACTTGATCTCTCTGCATGTCCAACGTATTGGAATAAACAGAGAGCCCGAGCTCAGTTGGAGTTGTGTTTTTATAGTAGTAAAGGTGGGGGTGAAGGCTTTCTGAGGTTCAGGACCCCTGACTGGCTAACGTTTGTCTAGGGGTGTCCTGGTGAGTATGTGCTGGCAGGTGATCCTATCTACAGTGGTTGGAACGTTAGGCATTTCCTTTGGATGGTTGTTCTTGAGTGGTGCTCAGGTAATCTTAGTTTATGGTTCTTCCTGCAACCAGGTATTGTTTCAGGGTAAACTACTGAGACTCAGGCCTCCCTTAAACTTATCAAAGGCTGAGTCTTACTCTGGCAGTGATAATGGTTGGAAGTAAAGAACTTCCTTTGGCTGATCTGTCCATATTTAGCTTATCATGGCTGGTTCCTACATTCCTGTGAGTCCTACTTCAGACCTGGTACAGTTTGTTTTTCTTACACACAGCATTTTATTATGTACGATTCCTCTTGGCTGACATTCATGATGGCCTCTCATTGAGCCCCCACTTCCATCAGTTCTGGAGATAAACTGAGGTCCTTCAAAAACACTGTCCTCCAATGTAAACATTACAAATGTCACAAAAGTGTATATTTTAAACCAGACCATCCTCCAACGCACCTTCCAAACCTAGAGACAATTTATCCAGCCCTTTAGATTGATACAATATTAGAGGGAGAATAAAAACATCTTTGCCCATAGTTCCTAAGCATCTGGTAGGCATTTAAAAAGTAGCAATTGAAAAAGTCAAAATACTGCTATTCTGTTCTCTTCGTTCAGGCTTGGTGTCAGCATGTGCTCTGCATTTCTGGTTATTCAAATAATGCCATATTACTCCTCACCAAGACAGAAATCAGATAGTCTGATAGCAATTTTTGGGAATGGCTCTGTTTATACAGAGGAAAATTTACCTCCCTCCCTATGGTATACGTATTTCATTTAGGGATCATGTCTCCCGTCAAATTGAGATAATCCAAAAAATATATGTATCAATCAGAAGAGGCTCCTTGTGTATTTAGTTATAAACTCACCCAACAAGGAGATTCTGGTAATGCAATTTTCCTCAAGTGTACATTTGATATGTTTATTTTTTTTATTCCCAAGTCACAGAAACTTGACTTGGTGAGGGACAGCCTTCTGTGCTTTGTGTTTTCAAAACTCTCCTCCATGGTATAAGTTTTCATTGCCTTGATACATTCCTCATCCCCACCCCCACCCTCCAGAAAGCATCATGCCAAGCTTGTTTATTGGCATCAAGAATCTTGAATTGTCGTCAATACAATGCTCCCTTTTATCCTCAGGAGGAATATGGAACCTGGAGGCAGCAAAGCTAGGTCCAGACATTAAGCCTGTTTACGAAAGGCGGCCATTATTCTGTAATTCTCTTTGCTAATTTCTGTGGGCACAAAGCCGATTGGCCCCCTGATGGTAATGAGCTTAGAGCATTTCTCTTGTTTCTGGTCCAAAGCAGGGATTTCTCTTCTTTTCCTCTCCTGTCACCTTTAGGTGAGCTAATCAGCTCTGAGCAGCCATTGCTTTTGGAGCCCATTTTCAGCTCCCCCTCTCTCTTCCCAGCCCTTCCATCTTTAAGCCAGGCACTTCTCTTTTCGCCACCAGCCGTTTCTGCCTCCTCTTTTCTTGGGTTTGGCGTCCCTCCAACGTGGATGCCTGATAGCTTTGCTCATGGAGACGGCTCCGTGGCGATTTTGTTTTGTTTTTCGAACATGACTTTTTATTACACTTGGACTAATTGGCCATGGGCCACTCTGGAAAGCCTAAATTAGTGCCATCTAGCAACATTAGATTGTATGGGGCTGCTCCCCGGAAAAGTGGTGGGTGCTCCTCGGCCAAAACAAGCCATTTGTTAGAGGACAAGGATATGGGGAAGGTCATCGAGCAAACTAAGCTCTGGAAGGAGTTCCTACCCACTACACATATACTGGAAAACTTCAAAATATTAAAATTATTTTGTTTTGACTCTATGGTATGCTATGTCCTAAATTTAAGCATTTTTACATGGGGAAACTGGGGATGTGATTGTACATGCTACCCTAACGTGGCTAGGAGACATTTTAGATGAATGGTTATTTGATATACTTTATTGACTGGCCTTCATAGAGAGATGGGTAGAGTGCATTCTTGAAACTAGTATTCTTTTATTATCATTGGTTCCTCTTCAGTATATGCAATAAGATCCTCTTTTTTAAAAAGTAAAGATTTTAAATTAATTTTATTATTGGGTGCTCCTGCATAAATTTTCGTACACCGTGTACATGCAGGTGCTCACAGAGGCCTGAAGAATGTGTTTGGATGACCTGGAGCTAGAGTTACAGGTAGACAAAGGTGGGGTTCTCAACATTTAAGTGATTTTAAAAGCTATGATATCGCTCATTAAGTTCTTCATAATCTCTTAACGGTCCTTGTGTACCTGTAAGGGTCTTATGTCCTAGTTCATTCTTATGATAACAACAAACGTTGCAATGATTGGATAAAGGTTATTTAAAGCAGCATCTGAATACAAAAGACACTCATAAGCTTTCTTGGAATGATAAGGTCACAACTTCAGAGGATATTTCTTTCATAAAGCAAAGGTTATTTTTTAAATTTGCTTTATTCTTAGTAAAACTTGAGAATGTTCTTGTTTTATATTGAGGGTTACAAAAGGGGATCATCAAGCTATCAAACCTGCCAATTTATGATTACATATGCTCTGGAATTTCTAAACATGTTTTCTTTTGGACAAGATATATAGAATTTCTTGTGAATTCCCTTCTTGTCATTAGATCCAGATCTTCATATATTGGATGCTCATTGCAGACAAGTGTTAGTTTGTAGTTTTATTATCAAACAAAGGAAAAAAATACACGCAAATTGAGCTAGATTTTAAAACGTGCTTAGTATGAATTTTGTAAGTTTAACATACACCTTTTTTTTCCAATTAATTGTGTGAGATAGCCATTTATTTCTTTGCTATTTCAAAGAATACCTTGGGGTCCCATAGGAAATCCATTCTCACCAAACAAAAGCGGCACGGTGTCACAATCCAGGAACTGATAGCACACATAACAAAGAAAAGTAAAGGCAAACACGTTTCTTTGATTTCCCCACAGGCACTTCTGGTCATGATATTTAAAAGGAGCAACCCAATGAAAAATGATTTTCTAGCAAAACTCAAATATCTAATGCTAACATTTACCTGGACCCTGCATTCACCCTTCATACTGCAACTGACTGAGTTTATAATCTGGAAGCCTCCAAACAAGTGCAGATGGCCTGGTATGTGTCTGCAGACTCCTTTCCTGCCTGTCTCTTTAGGTAGTCTGTCTGTGTTGAGATATTTTGTTGTATGCTACCTTATACGCCAGTAAAAACAAAGCATTTATCTATACCTTAACACTAATATCTTGGCAAAAATAGAAGACAGTCTTTAGATTAAATAAACAAGTGTTAACTTTACTATTGGCAGGATATAATAAACACTAATTTAAAGTACTTGTGTGAGCAATCCCTACTGGCTTTCCTGGTTGTTCATTTCACAAAAATACTATTAAATGCTTGCTGCATGTTGGGAGCTGGTGACAACTTTCAAACTTTTTACCATCTACGGCAAATTATAAAACCAAATATTTTGAAACACTGTGAAAGTGAAGAAATGGTTATAGGCCTAAAGCATTATGGGAGTGAGGAGGATAGAGGAAGAACAGTATCAATCAGAGTTAATTTTCTAATAGTTTCCAAGGGAAGTCCATGCTCATTTTAGTCTTTGTGTGTGGGTGTGGGTGTGGGTGGTAAGGAAGAGATGGTCAAAGAGTGCAATAAATGCCCTAGAAAGAAAAAAAAATTCCTCAAAAAAAATCCCACGATGTATTTAGCAGTCAACAAGAAGTTTGTTGGCTCTGTAAACACTCCCAAGGGGTGAGTGTGTGAGTGTGCAGACAAATTGCTAATGATATGCAGGGCCAGGCACACAGAACCATATAGACTGTTCTCAATTGCCCTGAAGGTGATTTAGCTAAGAAATGCTTTCAGTTAGGGCAATGAATAGCCTGATTTGCTCAAGGAATATCCCTCCTAGTGGTTGGTAGAATCAGATCCAAGATGGCGCCAAATCCAGAGCTTGGTAAGGATAAGCATACAACTGGAGGAAAGGTAGAAAGATGAAAAGAGAACCAGCACGGGTAAAAAGGAAAAAAAAACAACAACAAAGCAACAAAAAGGCGGGGGGGGGGAGGGTCTGTCTAGAGGAAAAAGGAGCAGGCAGAATGGAGTAGTGCCAGTACTTGCTTCTAACTTCAGGTGCTTATGGAGTTCAATGATGCAATGCTAATGTGCCAGTCAAAGTTAGGAACTCATTTTTTTTGTCTACCCAAATGACTGACATGTAGGTGGACCTATCTTATTAAAAAGTGGTAGTAAGCCTACTGCTCCCAGAGTGAATAGTGTGTTGAGAAATGGGGAACAGAAATTGCTTAGTGAAATGAGCCCAGGTTTCACAGGCAGTCTATAGCTGAACTGCGAGAGCACAGGTCTGTAAGCTGGTACTGGATAAGAGTCTGCAGAGAGGCAACTGGGGTCAAGTCTATCAGGGAAATAGTCGCTGTTCTTCATGATTTTAGGGTCTTTCCTAATGAGGAGAAAGATATGGGAAGAACAGAGATTTAGGGAGACTGATTTTTTTTGGAGGGTGAAGACTAAAGGCAGGATGTTGAGTTAAAAAGCCACTGTCACATGAGAAAAAGAGATGACAAGACAAAGAGATGGTCACAGTGAAAATGGAGTTGATAGCTCAACAGATCTTATATAAAAACTTATCTTTATTCCTTTCATGGCTGAATTGAATCCAGCGCTGCCTGTGAATGTGTGCATGCAGATATACTTGAACACACATGATGAAGTCTAGCACATGTATCCTGAGTTTTGGTGCTGCTGCATAGGTGTAAACCAGGCACTGCCTATACTCCTGGAGCAGGGACACTCATTGTTTTGTGGCAGCAGTGACTGATGCCTCAGTTTACAAAATGCTCTAATATTCTTAATCTAGAAGACTAAAAAGAGTGACTAAATACCTTCTATAACAGCTTTTCTTCTAGTTGTTTTAGGCACAGAATTGATCAGTGGTATAATGCTAACTGTACAACTTTCAAGACAAAAGAGTTATTTTTCAAATATTTTACTTTATGAAGTATTATATTTCACAATTTCCTTCTTTTTTTCTCATTCGCTTACGTAAGCTTTTTTAGTTCTCTGTACCTATTGCACTTGTAAGTTCTTTCCCTACTGTCTCACTTACATGTCTCTGGCATATCTAAGTTTCCTATTACTATATCATTCAACTGTATGTCTTGCCCTAATACTCATGATCATGTCCTTATCAATACACCACAGTTGCCTCCGTAGACACTGTAGTTGTAGTTCTTCTATATCTAACATAGCCCTTTCTTCATTTTCAAATATCGAACCCATAGAAATAAAATGCAGGGTACAAATATGAGTCGCTCAGATATTATTATTCTTCCTATGGTAGCTCAATGTTAATAGAGACAGGAAGAAATGAAGAAGGTCAGGGAGATGACCTCAACAGGTCAAAGCAGTTGCTGCTATGAAAGCTAGAAGATTTAATTCAATCCTGGAACTCAGGAAAAGCTGGAAGAGGAGAACTGATACCACAGAGTGGCGTTCTGAACTCCACATGTGCCACCACGACACCAAATACCCATGCATACCTTACAAGTAAAAGCATATACATTTAATAATAAAAAACTAATTTTAAGTAATATTTTGTATTCTTAGATAATATTGTGCAATGTATTTTGATCATGTCTACTCCTCTCAACTTCTACCCATCCTTCCCTACCCATGCAACTTCAAGTTCTCCCTGTGTCTCTCTCTCCCTCTCCCCCTGCCCTTTGGGTATAATTTGTGTGTGGGCTTATCCTGGAATGTGTTCAGTATAACAGAGGCTGCACCATTAAAATAAATAAATTCAAGGTTTGAAAATATGTTAAAAGAAACTAATAAATATATTTTAGCGTCTCTTTATTTCATCGAATATATTAAAAATATTTCTTTACACATATACTGACATTACTACAGACATTTCCATCCTTTTTATTTTTGATTCAGTAACTACTGAATCCTCTTTATGATTCAGTGAATACTCTAAACTAATATTGTAACTCAATTTGGACTGGCCGAATAGCAAGTGGCTTATGACTACTATGTGAGACAGCATATCTTTAGATGTTTCCTGAAGAGAAATTTATAGTCAGGCTGTTACTGAATTTAAAGAAAAATATCATTTTGGATAGGAGAGATGGATACAAGGTTTAAGAGCACTTACTGCTCTTGCAAAACTAAATTTGGCACCGAGCACCCAACTACCAGTAGCTCCTATCCAGGATAACTAAGTCCTTCTGTTGGCTTCATCAGATACCTTGACATATGCACATGTGTACACAGAAGCACACACACACACACACATACACACATAACACATAATTTCAGAAAAAATTAAATGCATAATTTTAACGCTTTTGCTTCCATACAGTTCTGCACATCCCCCTAAGTCTATCAACATAATCTATATTTTTTTAAGTTAGGCAATTTATCCAGTACTTAACAAATATTGATAAGAAGCTAAATGTAAAATAAAATTCTGTAAAAAGAATTTAAAAGGAGCCACCACTGCCTACATTCAGAATCAAACAATCCAAATGTTTCCATGAAAATAAGAAAATAAAATGTACTTATTTGAACAGTTACATTGTTTTAAAAATAATTGAGAACAATATCTAGAGTCATTTAAAATCATATTGTAGGAACTTATCTTTCTAATATTTTCAGTTAATTTTCTACAGCCATAATCAAAGAGAGAGAGAGAAGGAAGGAGGGAGGGTAAGAGAGGAGGGGATGGAAGAAAGAGAGGGAGAGAGAGAGAGAGCAAGTGAGAGAGAGAAAGAGAGAGAGCGAGAGAGAGAGAGAGAGAGAGAGAGAGAGAGAGAGAGAGAGAGAGAGAGAATGAGTCAAATAGGCTCTGTACCATCTACAATTAGAAAAACACTGCACTCTTGGTATGGCCAATCCAAATAATTTCAACCCCCAGCCTTAAACAAATACCGGTCGTCTTTCCCCTGCAGATGGCTGAAGACTATAATTCCCTCACTAGTAAGCATCACTTTGCTGAGGGAGATGTATTCTGGCTTCTCCTATCTGGATCTGTTCCGCTCTGCAGGGGCAAATTTCCAATTCTCTCATAGCAACTTCCGCTTAAATTTTTTCGGCTGTAATTGTTTACATTCTTGCAGTACTTATGCTACGAGGGCAAGAACACCAACACACGGGGAACATTTGCAGTTTCTTTCCATCTACTGGGAAACCGCCTTCCTAATCAATTCTCCTCGGCAAATGCTCTAGGACAGTGGAAAATTCCTTGGGCGAGAGATAATACCACCCAAGGGAAAATGCATTTATAATTGATGTGGTAAAAAGCTGTCAGACAGACATGGGTTTTCTCAACCATTTTTGTAAACACCGTTAGCAGTCCTGCCTACAACAGCAAAAGCCTACAATCTCTCTACCTCTGGGGGATTTAAAAAAAAAAAAAAAAAAAAAAAAAAAAAAAACTACACAGCAAGAAAAAGCCAATGTAGCAGATTCTATGGTTTTGTCATTTGGAGTTCCCTAAAACTAAGTTCTGAGGGGACTTCTTGAATTCTGTTAACTATATTTTATTTCAATGTGAATTTGAATAAAACATTTGTTTTATTATTATTTTGCCAAGACTGGGAAAAAGTTAAGAGGAAAGGAATTCCATTAAGAATCAAGGCTTTCCTTCTTAAATAATCTTGAAAGTCATTGGGAAAAGATGGTTTGCTCATACTCTTGGGCTGTAGAATGTCAGAGATGTTTGAACGACATGAAACCAGGTAGACCCTGCAATTGCCAGTGTTTGGTAGAGTTACCAGTTTATTTTAACTACATGCCACCATGGACTAGGAAGTATATTCTTACTTTACCTGTGACTACTGTAAGGGAATTACACAAAGAAAACAAGTTTAATCTGTTTAATTTTATAACGTCAAACTTTAGTCAAAATGACACATTACGGAAATGGAAGAAGTTAGATTGAGTTCAAGATGACATGTTTTTTTACTTTTTTAGGGGACTGGATTATTAAATTTGTCAAGTTGTGGTGCATGTCATTAATCCCAGCACTCAGAAGGCAGAGGCAGGCGGATCTCAGTGAGTTCAAAGCCAGGCTGGTCTACAAGAGCTAGTTTCAGGACAGACTCCAAAGCTACAGAGAAACCCTGTCTTAAAAACCAAAACAACAAACAAACAAACAAAAACCAAAAATTTGTCACATCCCAATTCCCTACGATGGCAGTCTGGACATTGCTTAGACTAGATTCTGACCCGGTAAATCTCAGCATCCAACCAGAAATCTTGTAAAGTGGGTTTTTGTTCCTAAAACCCAAAATCTCCTGAAGGGGTATCCATCTCTCTTAACTCAAGCAAGTTTACAAGAGGTCAGAGACTCACCCAAGGCTGTTCCAGCCAGTCTGCCCTCCTGTCAATATAACTGGTAGGAGTTTCTCCCTATGTTCCCTATCTTCTCCCATAGACCCAGTAATTGCCAGTCTGTTCTTCTCTCTGCCTTTTCTCCCTCTTTTCTCTCTGTCTCTGAGAGGCAGCTCCTCTCGTGTGTGTGTGTGTGTGTGTGTGTGTGTGTGTGTTTGTATATATGTGTGTCGGCGAAAATGAATGCAGACAGAAATTGTAATAATATATACAGCTTTAATTGGGAAATAGACTTACAGAACCAGATGTTCCAGAGAAGAACAAGAAAGCAGAAGGGGCAGCCGGGAGCGCGCCCGCAATCTTTATAAGTAAAAAATATCCTCGGGGGACCCTGCTCTACAAGTAAGGTGATTGGCTGGGTCTTTTCTACATATATGTATTAAAAAATTCCTTCTTTGGAGCAGCCATCTCAATAGCTTTACAGTTTCTTTTTTGTGCCCTTGGCTTACAAATTACTCTTTAATCAAAATCAATGAATATATTTCTGGCACACACACACATGCATGCACATACACCACACATACACATATACACATAAAAAGTACACTGCAAATGCATGCTTGTACATTAGTTGGCAACTTAAGTTCAAATTTTAAGAACATTTCACCATATGGTCCTCCTCTCCCTACCTGACAAATGGAGCTCCTGTCATCTACCTTTCAAATAAAGGCCTAATTAATTCCAGCACTTGAGAGGCAGATCGGGTAGATCTCTGTGAGTTCAAGGCCAGTCTGGTTTATATACTGAGTTCCAGGACATCCTGAGCTATATAGTGAGACCTTCTGAAAACAGACACACATGCATACACATACACACACACATGCATACACACACATGCATACACACACACACACGTGCACATACACGCTCATGCATGCAAAGCATGCATGCACACACTTGTACACATGAGCACACACACATGCACACAAATCAAAATTTAGAGGATTATTGCAAAACTCTGTAGATTAGTGCCTAATTAGTGTAGGTACGTAACACACTGGCATTGAAATAATGCTGTCTTCCAGTTAGATTGTAGAACCAGGCCTTGCAATTTATCTAACTGTGACTTAATTGAATGATTTGAATGATTTAGTCTAGGATTTCAGTGGGGTGTCTCCTC
Organism: Microtus ochrogaster; assembly: GCF_000317375.1. Taxonomy (NCBI): domain Eukaryota; kingdom Metazoa; phylum Chordata; class Mammalia; order Rodentia; family Cricetidae; genus Microtus; species Microtus ochrogaster. The sequence continues at coordinate 15,331,900 of NC_022029.1, forward strand.
AGCCACTTTGAATAACTCGATGACAGTTCCCTTTCCAAGTTCCTTCCTGAGTTAAATCCAGCCTCATTCTTGGTTTCAGTTCAGACAAAAGACGGGCCCGAGATTCAGGTTTGCAGTTGGGATTTTGACTCACTCTGTTACTTGCTGGCCCCTTCTTTTTTAACCGAGTGCTGTGTCTAGTTTTTTCTTAAATTCCTTCCTGTCTGTCTCTGCTGTAGATATGCCAAATAGGGAGCTGTAAAGACGAGATGATCATATGAAAACCCTTGCCTCGTGAGTTCCTTTTCTTTCTCATGGTTAACTCTGCCCACATCCTTTCTGAAATAGATCTGTGATCTTTCTCTCCTGGCAAGGGAAGATGCCTTTACTATTGACTTCATCTGGCAAAGAGACATCGCAGGCCTATATTAAAGCTAAAAAGGCAGTTGTCTGGATAAATTTGGAGGCACTCAGACCCCGAGGCAGCAGAGTGTAGTGGCAGGAGCAGATTGCAAAGCCAGACAGCAAGAATTTGAATCTTACCGTGCCGCTCTCTAGCTGAATGGTCTGGATAGAATGAGTAGCTCAATACTGCCGTGCCTTAATTTCCTCCTCTGTAATATTTGAGATCCAGAGAACGTCGTGGTATGCTCAAAGAGGGCCATTTGTGGAAATTTAATAAAAGGAATCTTTTATAAAGTTGTGAGTGGGTTTAAGGAAGATGAATAATGGATCATAAAACACTCTGGCACTAAAACACCATACGCTGCTTGAGTGTGAAAGGGCCAGGGAGTGAGTGGCTAACAGGCTCTTTGGAGAATTACAGCTGCAGGGTCAGATACCTATGGTAGTTGCAGGCTTTGAGTTGAAAATGTATCTGTTGTCAGGATATAGATGGCAGAAAGGAAACTGGTGAAGTGAAATACTGACCCTTCTATTCTCCCACCCTCTGGGCTACTGCCAGTGTTGCATGCTGCCTGAAACAAGGGATAAGCCTGGGGGTGAGAGCCCTGAAAATTGAATCAGGTTCTTGGGCTTGAGTCATGGTAAAACATGATGGGACTCAGATGGGGATTTGCTGAGGGAAAATATTCAGCCCAGTAATAGTATCACCCTTGTAAGACTCAGTAGCAATTAAAAGACTTTTGTCTGCAGAGCACAAGGGTTATACTCTGAGTTTTCTTCACAGAAATTGTTTATTCCCTTAATAATGATAATCTCCATTAAATTGTCAAGTTCAGTATTCCAAGATTTAACAAGAACCCGATTTTCTCATCAGCAGACTGATTTAAGATACATGCAATGGTATTTCAGAGCAAGGAGCCAGTGTCTGATAAATGAGAATGTGACTTTAAGAAGGAAAGAGAGCCCATATAGTGGTGGTACAAGCCTTTAATTCCAGCAGCACTTAGGAAGCAGAGGCAGGAGGATTTTTGTGAGTTCAAGGTCATCCTGGTCTACAGAGTGAAGTTCAGGACACAGCCGGGTCTATGCAGAGATACCTTGTCTCATAAAACCAAAATAAAGGACATGTTTGCTAAACATCTTTCAGCCAGAACTGCACAGACTAATTTAGCTAGAGTTTGTTGTTGCTGTTTGTTTTCATTTCACTCTGAATCTACATTCAGAATGCATGGAAGAGTAACAGAAAAGAATGACAGAAATGGTGGCCAGGCTCAGTGTCTCTGCTTCAGAAGAGAACGGTGTGGATATGGAAACCGGATATCTTCAATGGGCATGTAATTAGCAAGATATATAAATACAAGCTTCTATCCATAAAAACAGGTTTCTTTGATTAAGCATTTTTTCGTGTTCAGAGAGCATGCTTTCATGAATGGGATGTGCACTGATGCTTCATCCCAGTTTAGATCTTCCGGGGTCCTGACTATGAAAGTGGCCAGCACAAATAGAAAATTCGACATGGGAAGCAATTGCCCTCTAGTTCACGGAACCTCCAGAGTCATAGATATGGAGGAAGTCCTACGAAGTAGGCATAGACTTAGGTAGAAATTTGCTAGAGCCAGAATTTTCAGGCAGGCAAGAGAGGATAAATTTATGATATCATTAGGCCTGAGGGGTGGAGGGGGTACCATCTTGTGAAATTTAAAACTGGTGTTGTCTCAGCAACACAAAGGGCTTCCTATACTTGCAGAAAACCTAGGTTCAGTGCGCAAGGAGTGTGGCTTACAACTACCTGTAACTCCAGCTCCGAGGATCCAGTGCATATTCTGGCTTTTACAGGCATCTGTTCTAAGTCACACTTACCTACACAAAGGCACACAGACAGACACAGAATTAAAAACGAATAAAATAAATTGGTGGAATCTGGAAGATAGGTAGAAATGACCACACATTCTGTAGTAAATGAAATTAAACTATTTAACCTGAACACTTGGGGGGAAAAAAGACCTAGACCTGTTCTAAGACTCCGAATTAAGTAAGGTTGTGGGTAAAAGGCCAAAGATTTTTGTCATCTATTTTATTCTCAGCATGACACAGCTTGAGGGGTTGATTTCACTTTAGATTTGAACTCAAGCACGTCATTTCTGAACTACCTATATTTAAATCAATGACCAGCCCAGAGAAATCCATGCATGCTAACTGGCTCATATACTCCATGTGTTATTTTCTTATTTGTTGTTTGGAATTTATTGATCTCACTCAACTTTCTATCTACTCTCTGATAGACATAGAAGTCAATGTAACTATATTAGAATTGATCTTGTATTCAAAAAGCTGACTCTGAGCCAATACTAATGGATTGGGGATATAGAACCAAGGCATGGCATGAGTGCCTGTCAGTTCTGCGTTGAGAACGACACCGTTTGGAGTGATGAAGTACAAGGCAAGAGAAGGCTGCAATCTTGCAGTCAATCTGCTCAGTTAATACACATGGCACTTAAAGCCCACAATGTCAGTAAGCATGGGTGAAGGCTCATATCCTGCATCCTTCTTCTGGGGAGTTGAAACTATCCCAATTAATAATGGGAAACAGCAGTTTCACATTTCAGTACCATTTTTTTTTTCCTGTAGAAGATTTTCTCAGATTTGCTTCCTGATCATGCTTCAAAGTTGTATAGGTGGCAGAGCAGCTCATGCTGAGGTAAAATCAAGGAAGACAATGCTCTTAAAAGCCCAGGGAATAACATGAAAGAAAAATAAAAGCAAGTAGTGCAAAAGCAGGAAACCAAACTGGGATATAAAAATACAAGTGCATGCTACATATAATTATTAGCCATATAAACACAATTTAACTGGCACTGTATTGCCATTGTAATCCCTCACAATGAATCAAATTGTAGTCTGAGTACCAAGTGCTGACATGAAATTAAGAGTTGAGAATCACCATATCAGTGTTAGATGGATGCATCTAATTCTCCCTAAACTACAATTTCCAATATATAAATCAGAAACTGGGGTCATGTGTTCTTAGTCTGCATAAATTAATAAGTTCAATGACTTTGAAGAACAACAGGAGGTCATTACTAAACAACTGGCAAGTAGAACCTATAAATTCCATTCTTGAATATATACCCAAGAGCAATAAGCAGAAGTATGTCATAAACTGTGTGTCAAAATACATAGTGAAAGTTTTTTTATAAAACAAAGTATGAAAAAAAAATCTCAAAATTTTGCAGTAATTATAAAATTAGCAGTAGTACATCCACACACTACAATGAGTGGTATGTAGCAGTGAAGTTGAGGAGTAAATAGCTACATGAATAAAAACATGAAGTTCCAAAATATAATATCCACGCACAAAAAAGGAATAAATTCATCTGATATTTCTATTTAAATAAAATATAGTAAACCAATCTAAATATACCATTTTCCAGAGACCTTAATGTGTTGGCATCTAAATTTTTCATTTTCTAAAAATATGGAACAATAAATATGGAAGTCTGATTACCAGGAGGATCAGCATGCTTGTACTATCTTAAATATTACTCTTCTAGGGTTGGCAGTCTCTTAGCCTACCACTGCACACACATACATATACAAACATATGAGTGCATGCTCAGTGCTCATTTTTCTATGTTCTGTTCATTTAATAAAATTTATATCAGGTGTCATGGTACATGGCTAGAATCTCAGAATTTAGGAGGTACAGCCACAAGAAGACCAGGATGGGCTCCCTGATATGTAAAAGTGCAGGCATGAGACACTGTCTCAAAACATTTAACTTCTCTTACACGTATTACTCCACTCTAGTCAATAGTTCAGGATTTTTGTTTATTATTATTATTATTATCGCCATTATTTAGTTTTATCATGTCCAGTTGGGGACAAGAACTTTTGTCTGGTTTTGGTCTAAGTTGTCAGTTTCCATTCAGAACAAAGCAGGGGAGAAGCTCTGACTCCTATTGCCGGCTCATTCCTTCTCTTTGCATCGCATACGATGTTGGTCTTTTGTTTCCCATGCTCCCTCAGATTCACTCCACCCAGACTTTACCCTCTAAATACCAAGTGCTGGCTTGCTTTGGAGAACTGGGTCACCGTTTCTCAGTTCGTGTCTTGTTTGATCTATCAGTTGTAGCTGCTGGAATTTATCACAGTATCTTTCCCATAGCACTTGCTTGGCCTCTGGGACGTCTCTGAGAAACCCTCCATTTCTGGTCTGTATTTCCAGCCTCCTTGGTGTTTACTCCTCCTGAGTTATTCAGTTTCCTAACTTTATAATGAATACTCTGGGTTTCCTTTACCTTTTTTTTTTCCATGTGCATGCACCTCAGACATGTGTTCTCCTTTTCTGTTCTTTTGAATAGACATCTTCTTCATGCTGAAGGCCACTGCAGTTTTCTCCTTAACTCGGATCTTTCAGGAACTCTGGTCTTTTAACCATGGCCTGTTAATGGGCCCACTTTGTTTTACAGGCATCTTCACGTGCCATTTCTGTAGCGAGATGTTCATCTTGTGTTGCTTCTTCACGGCTCCCATGGAGACCTGGTGCTCAACTGGTCAAGTCAATCACTTCACTTTTCTTCCTTACTTCCTCTGTGTTTAGTGCAATTGCTCTTCATTTCATAGTCTACCCACAATGCATTCAATCCTGTCACCAGTGTCGTTTCAGCTCCCACAGTCTCTTTCAATCTTTGCTGAAACTTCCTGCTTTTGCCTTGCTTCCCCTGTCCCAGTCTTTGATCTGCTTCTCCTGGTGCAGCCAGAAGGAATATTCTGGAAATCAAATCAAATCATGTCTTTCTTTTATATCAACTTTCCTAAAAGCAACGGATTCTCCTATGCCTTGTCTTTGAGTCTCTGGTAGACTCCTGAGTTCCACTTGAAACTCTCACCCTCCTCTGTTTGATCCAGCTTCAAAGGCTTTTCTCTCCATCGATTGTAGCTTGTATTCTTCTGCAGGGACCTCTACACTGGCTGATCCTTCTGCCTATGGTAATCTCTTTCCACACATTTTTGGGGCCATCTCCTCTTTCATTCTGTTTTCTTCACCCACTCTAGAATATTACACAGGCTTTCCATGCCCATCTTGTTTAACAACCTATTTCTGAAAATCTCTTTCTTTCCACCCTTTACTTTCTTGAGTAACTTGCTGTAACACTAAATGGCTTTGTGATTTGCTGTTTTACCACCTCTCTCTCCTTCTAAAGGCAAAGGTTGTTTTTATTCATTGATATGTATCCAAGAGCCAGGATAATTTTCCTTCATGATTGACACTAGATTAGTATTTATTGGAAGGATGCATCTATATATGAACTGAATATATCATTTAAAATTTGTTCCTAATTCTTTGTACATTGTCTCAGCTGTTTTGAGTATTTTGCTAACACTCTTCATAAACTTATGTGTGTTCTTAATAAGTATTAGTGAACAAACCTCAACATACATAGCTATAACAAACTGTAGTTTAAATGTATTTACCATTGTTGAAATAATTTTTTTCTTTTCTTTTTCTCTTTTTTGCTTTTTGTTTATTCCTGAGCTACTTTGTAATTTTATTCTTAAATTAATGACAGATTTAATAGAGAATGAACACATTCTGATTCATTATTTGACACTTTCTTGGTTATTTATTCAGCTCTATACCATGGCCATTGTCTATGGGATGTGCACGATAAAATGCAAAGTGAACTTGGGCTCCACAATGGGCCATATACATTTTCCTAGACTACACAATATGCAACCTTCCTAACCCAAATTATTTTTATTACAGACTGTGTGATAGAGGCTAAACTTAAACTATTTTGTCCAATTAGTTTTTTGATTGTTTCGTCCTGAATTAATTGAAATGTTGCTGGAAATATGGAAAGGCATCCCTATTGCTGAACCTTTGAAGCCTCGTGGAGACAAATCAGATGACTCAGCAAAGCAAAGTTGCCACTAGGTGAAACCGATTTTCAGCAACGTCATTTGATTACAACTATGGAAACACTGAACGTAAGTATTCACTTTAGGAACTAATGACCTCTAGCAAGACACAGCATTTTATGATGCCCTGAGCCTAGTCCCCCTTACGTTTATCCACTGCGCCAGGTGCTGGGGGATAGCCGCTCCTTCACGCTTCTTCAATCATGATGTTTCTTCTCTATCTTCTCATAATGGAGACTCTCTGCTGTCCTAAAACTCCTTCTCTCCTGCACACATTCCCTATTTTCGTTCACGTCATCTACTTTCTTTCCCGTAAGAGTTGGTCCTTTCCAGCCTGAAACCTCCATTAGTGTTATCACTGTCGCCCCTTTACACGTGCGCTTCTCATGCTGTGCTTCAAGGTCTTCCTCACTGCTGCATGATTTCCTGCATGTTTACCAGCAGGATGGAGTTCTTCAGCTGCTGAAATCTCCAAGCATATTTATGTGGGAACACTATTTGATAGTGGATCAAGCACGTCATTACTTGGCAAGGTTGATTTTCTCCATAAAGTGTGCCCCGGTGCTTCAACACACTAAGTAGAAATTGCAAGTTCCTTGTCTGCCAGGCTGTCTTTTATTTCTAGCACCTAGTCGAATTGTCTCTACAAGCTGGTGAACATTTTAAGCTTTGCAATGGCACTTTGGTGTTTACACTTAATTCCAAAGGTGTGATATCCTTATGCCATTGCTTTCTTGATTTTTTTTTTTTTGTGGGTGTTGAGAATGAGAGAAAGTGTCTCTCTTCTTTGCTATACATGACTCCTTTTTACTTATACTCATTTGTTGCAGGGCTCCATTAATTCCTAAATCTCCTGGTCACCTCTACAATGATAAAGATAGATGATAGAACTATATATCAAAGTATATAAAGAAACAAATGCAGGAAGTCTAGGTTACATGGGCATTGTGTGTGGTATTAAATAGAAAGAGAAAAAAAAGCAAAAAAACAAGCAAGAGAAATTCCAGAATAGTCGATGAGATTTCGACCAAGCTGGGGGAAGGTACAGTGTTACATCCCTGAGGCCTGATGAATGGCACACTTTCCAAATCACATCTCTGCAACATCGCAACACTGGGGGCTTGCAAACCATTTTCCCGTGATCTTAAATTCCCTCACAGTAGCCCTATGAGTAGAAGCCAAAATCGCCCCATTTTTTATATTACATCTGTCAAATAAAGATTTCTATCTTTAAAAATAAAATAAAATAAAAAACTCCTTTCCCATCAGATTTTTTTTTCCTTTTCTTTTTTTCCTTTTGCCCCTAGGAAACCTCTCCTTGTGAAGTCCTGGATGGCAGGAGTTTAGCCGTTGTGGAGTCTGAAAGGCTTTAACTGATTGGCTTGCCTCTCAGACCTCTCCTGCTGTGTGCTTCTTTTCAGCAGCAAATAAGTGTCAGACAATTAGAGATGGGGCTGGAGATGTGTAAATTGTACTGTCGCCTCAACAAATTAGTAATTTTGTGATAATACACTGCCCTTGTAACACAGTTAGAGTTAGCCCAGTTACTAGCTTCTATTTGTGCTAAAAGGCTGCAGGCAAGATTGATGAAGATCCTGTGCCGTGATTCATTCTCTTCCTTGACATGCTTGCTCACCCTGCTCTCACCAGAAAGGAGACATTAAACAGCTCTGGGAGCGGAACAAAGCCTCTCCTGTGCCCTCAGAGCATGCTGGTGCCTGCTGGACTGTCACAGAGGAGGCCATGTCTCACTGCCTGAGCTGAACAGGTACGGGGTCTCAACAGAAACAATGAAGGGATAAATTTCCGCCAGCTACTGATCCAACCCTCTATTAGTTAGTGGGAAGGGCTTTAGTATGAGTGGTACTAGTTTTAAAATCCTCTGTGGCTGCTCTAACTTGAATGGTTCCATGTATTGACAGAGGATATCCTGGTGTTTGTCCTTCCCTGTCACATAGGAGTACAACTAGTTCCTCCCTGAAGGTACTTCTTCTGTAACCTGACCTTATTAACAGGAAGGACTTGCCATGAATGGCTAGTTGGCTGCTCACTTGCCTCAGAACCACTGGGACTGTGTGTCTGAGAACCGTCAAAGCAGAAGTACCCAGTTAGGGTCATCCTTGTGGATTCCTGGGAATTTCTCTAGTGTCAGGTTTTTAGTTAACCCCATAATGGCTCCCTCAACCAAAATATCTCCTTTTTTGCTCTCATCTCTGCCCTTCCTCCATCTTGATTATCCTGTTCCCTCACGTTCTTCTCCTTCCTCCCCTTCTCCCTTCCTCTTCTCCTTCCAAACTTCTTTCTCCCCCCACCCCCATGCTCCCAATTTGTCAGGCGATCTTGTCTATTTCCCCTTTCCTAGTGGATCTATGTATGTTTTTCTTAGGGTTCACATTGTGACTTAGCTTCTCCAGGGACATGGACTATATAGGCTCGATACACTAGTATCCACTTATGAGTGAGTACATACCATTTTCATCTTTCTGGGTCTGGGTTACCACACTAGGAATGATTTTTTTCTAGTACCACCCATTCACATGTAAATTTCAAGATTTCCTTGTCGTCCCCCCCCCCCTCCAGTAGAATTCCATTGTGTAATTACCCAGTTAAGACCCTAAACAATAGAGGAGAAGGTGACTGAACTGGCCTTGCCCTGTAGTCAGATTGATGAATATCTTAAATGTCACCATAGAACCTTCATCCAGTAACTGATGGAAACAGAGGCAGTGACCCATAGTGGAGCACTGGGCTGAGCTCCCAAAGTCCAGATAAAGAGTGGAAAGGGTGAGAATATGGGGCATGATGGGGGCACCCACTGACACAGTCTACCTGAGTTAATGGGTGTAGGAGAGACCCAGCCAATCACCTTGCTAGCAGGGGGTGGGGTTCCCCGAGGATATTTTTTACTTATAAAGATTGCCGGCGTGCTCCCAATCACCCCTTCTGCTTTCCCGTTCTCCTCAGGAACCTGTGGTTCTGTAAGTCTATTTCCCCATTAAAGCTGTACATATTATTATAATCTGTCTGCATTCATTTACGCCTCTACACTTGGCGCCAACGTCGGGCCTTTTTGCCCTGCCCCAGCAGCTCGGGGACATAGGCTTGAATTTTAGTTTGAGAGAGCTACAGGCCCCAATCTCATAGCCCTCTGACTGGGTCCTAAAAATACAGCACGCTCCTGGCCCAGCGGCCAGACCCCCGCTGTTTTTTAGTTTGTTACTCGGGCCCCAGTGCCGAGTCTGAGATACACTTGGCTACACACACCATAGTCTGCGGGGCCCCATTCGCCTGCCCGCCAGACCTACTTGCCGGAGCACATTAACCCCTCCCTGCCTGCCTTGGCTAAGTTTGCAGCTGAACCCTGTGCCTGAATTAGTGGAAGCTCAGGTGCCTGCGGTTTTGCAGCACCAGGGCAGTTCCCCATTTGCGCCGCCACAGCCGCCACAGCAGCAGATTTGGTCTGATACAGAGGGACCACTTCCACGACCACTCTAACTCCTCAGGTGGAACAATCCACATATAATTCAAGGCTGAATCTGGCCTTGGCTCTGCCGGGCTTCCTGGCCCTCCAACCAACTGCTATTTATCAGCCCAGTGTCTGCTCTAATTCACACAGTACACAGTCTACTTTAACTTTCGGTTCTGAGTAAATTGTTTCAGACCGGCTCCGACTTAGGTCATGTGGACTCAGGTGCATTTCTTTAGCCACCACTAGCAGGAAAACGTCATTACAGGTAAATAATTTTCTTTTATAAATAAAAATAAATACTGATTTTATTGAAAATGTCTGAAAACGTTACCATTCAAGACTTTAACAGCCTTTTTGATTGTACCAAGTGGAAGATTTTACAAGAGGTGTCTGTCACCCCACATCTATGGATCTTTCTGGGATTCGTAGTTTTCCTTGGTACTATATTGTTTGATAATAGAAATATGATAAAGTCTTTACGAGACGAATCCAGGATTCTTAAGGCAGAGGTTGAATGCTTAAAAACAATTGAGAATCTTCAAAGAATCAGTTTGAAGTTCTCCAGAAAGAGAACAGATCTTTGTTTAACATGACTCAATCAACTGAGCAAAATTTAGAAAAGATACAGGCTGATGTTAAGGAGAAATTCATGTTCCCTCTATGGAAGAGGGAACAGCTGATTTGGATCATAAGCTTCAGTCCCTTTCTGTAGGAACTGAAACATTAGTGGCTGATATTAAGGAGAAATGCATTACTATGGAAGAGGGAACAGCTGATTTGGATCGTAAGCTTCAGTCCCTTTCTGTAGGAACAGAAACATTAACTGAGAGAATCAAAACTGCTGAATGTGACAATCGGATTTTGTCTAAAGCTTATGACAGATTGGCGGAAAGATTGTCAATACAAGAAGGCACGGTTTATGCCATAAAAATGATGTCCATAGATGAGATGTTATCTCTAATGGACAAATTTCATACTTTAGAATACTTAATGAAGGCTTTGGAACATAATTCTGGACAGGAGATTTAGACATTGCAGAAGACAATGGTGAATAGAATTGTCTATTTCTAAATTCTGATGAAGAAGAGCAAAGGGTAGAAAGGAAAATTTTAACTCCATCTGTGGATAAATCTCTCCGGGACAATTCCCACAAAGCTCTACCTGAAGCTCTACCTGCCTTTCCAATAATAACAGAGAAAGTGGTTGATTCCAGAAACCCTAGGGCCATCAAGGAAGATACATGGAAGCCTATCCATATGAATGATCTCAAAGAAATTAAACAGGCTGTCATGACTTTTGGGATGCACGCCTCTTTTGTTAAAGAGATGCTAAAATCTTGGGCCACAACAAAGAGAGTTATGCCCTTTGACTGGCTTCAGTTAGCTTCTGCGGTACTTGAGAGTGGACTGCAATTGAAATGGAAATGCTCATTCAGGCAAGAGGCTAGACTTTTAGAACAGCAGGAAAGAGCGAAGGGAATTGAGATTTCCCTAGATCAAATTCTAGGTGAGGGGCTCTTTTCCAAACCTCAGTAACAAGCTAATTTGGATGAAAACACACTCTCCATATGTATTACAGCAGCCTTAAGGGCTTGGGACAGGGTACAAGACCCAGGACAGAGAATGGAATCATTTGTCAGAGTTAAACAGGGTCAGATAGAACCCTTTAGTGACTTTTTATAAAGACTAACTAAGGCTGTACAAATAGGGAAATCTGACCCAGAAGCAAGACGTATAATGATTGAGTCTTTGGCTTATGAAAATTCAAATGTGGAATGCAAAAGGATCTTGGGGCCTTTAAAGTTCAGATCAGCGCCCTTGGAAGAATGGGTCTTGCATACACTGAATGTTGATACATTTGACTATGGCCCTGAAGCATGGGTAGAAGAAGCAATTTCCAATGGTAAAAGAGGACACCAGAATACCAAATGTTTTAATTGTGGCAAAATGGGTCATATGAAAAGGAATTGTAGACAATGGATTTTCAGAAATAATAATAATGCATCTTCTAGAAATAACAGAAATAGGAGGACTAAGCCTTCAGGTTTATGTAGAAGATGTAGGAAAGTCAGACATTGGACGAATGAATGCAGGTCTACAAGAGATAGACAAGGCAACCTGATACAGACGGGAAATGTGAGAGGGGGGCCTCACAGGCCCCCATGGCA
>NC_022029.1:15348183-15348593 GCF_000317375.1 Microtus ochrogaster
ATGTCAGTATATGTCCTTGTTGTTAATGTTTAAATTTCCCATAACAAGCAACAAATATTCCTACAGTAATCTTTAAAGTTTCCAGGATGAAGATGGGGCCCCACGACATCAACTCAATCTGACGTCATGAATTTTTTTTTAAGCGCTAATATTAGACCTGATTTTTGGTACCAACTTCATGAGACAATTTCGAATGGTGCACATTTTTGACAACACTCTGGCCGGACCTTCTAAAAATGCTCAGAGACTAGTTACAATTTTCCTAGGTCAAAGGTTAATTTGGGAATTTTACCATCATTTGCTTTCACAGGACCCCCTAAGAAGAATGTCGCCCCCATGTCAACTAGAAGCAATCTTAGAGGACAACATCCCCTCTCCCAACAGAGTTTGCCCTCAGGGTTAGGGACATC
>NC_022029.1:15348826-15351586 GCF_000317375.1 Microtus ochrogaster
TAATAACATTGTTTACATTTGATATGTAATGACATTGTTTACAGTTGAAGATCATTGTCTTCATATATTGCACAGTTGTTTATTCTCTTAGTCTTCAAGTTAAATAGGTATTGAGAATTATATGTTTGTCATATTTATTTTTAGGTTAATCAGGTTTTTTAGATACATAGAGATTATATTTAGTATAGATAGTATAATCTTCAGCCTCTTCTAAGAGCTGTAGAAAATGGCCTTTAATCTAACCTAGAATTCTATGCCAACGAGACACAATAACTCCTGGAGACACCACTCTACTCCCGAGAGAACGTTGAGCACCAAAGACACTCCACTGTGAGCTTGTCTTCTTGGCAGAACTGGCCTTTGGGTTAAGAAAAGCACATACCTCAACTACTGACATACAGAATATCCATAATGGATGAAACAGGATTGTCTTATCTTGCCAAGACAGGGTAGGAGAGTTCTAAGAAAGTTCCTTGCCTTTAATAATGGTATGTCACTTATGTTAGGCCTTAGCCAAAGTTGGTTGGCTCAACATTACAAACAAGACTTTGTGTGATTGCCAGGTAGTCAGTTGTCTCTGTCATTTGTTGCACGTTTTAGATATTTCTCGTTTGTTAAGTAATATTAACTCCCTTCTCAGATCTTTGATGGAGTTGAAGATTATATAATTATAGTTACTCTCTACATTATTTAGACTCCTTGAGATAGACTGTTTAGCAAAACTTTTGTTATATGTTTCTTGCTCAATAGTGCTTGTAATATTTATTATTTGGTACTATTGTATATAGTTGTATTTGGTTTGGCTCTATCTTATTTAGACAAAAAGGGGAGATGTAGGAGAGACCCAGCCAATCACCTTGCTAGCAGGGGGCGGGGTCCCCCGAGGATATTTTTTACTTATAAAGATTGCGGACATGCTCCCAACTGCCCCTTCTGCTTTCCTGTTCTCCTCAGGAACCTATGGTTCTGTAAGTTTACGTCCCCATTAAAACTGTACATATCATTACAATCTGTCTGCATTCATTTACGCTGCTACAAATGGGAACTCACCAACACCAGCTGGACTGGAAAGGAACAAGCATAGGACTAAACTAGACCCTCTGAATGTGGGTGACAGTTGTATGGCTGGGGCAGACTGAGGGGCCACTGGCAGTGGCATCAGGATTTATTCCTCCTGCTTGTACTGGCTTTTTGGAACCCATTTTATTTGGATGGATACCTTGCTCAGCCTAGATATAGTATGGAGGGGCTTGGACTTTCCCCTCAGCAATATGCCTTACCCTCACTGAGGTGGGGGGAAGCTTGAGGAAATGGGAGGAAGTTAGCGAATGTGAACTGGCATTGGTATGTAAAATGGAAAAAAAGGTGGTTTATTTTCTTTTATAAAAAAGTAAAATTAAAAAAAAAAGAAATAACCAGTTAGTCAACAGAGTTTCAGTTAGTTAACCCATATATCTTTCTTCCAAGACAGTTTTGTAAGAGAGATCATTTGTAATGCCACCTGTGTGTTCTATTTCCTTTGTGGAGAAGGAAGGCCTTACATTCATAAGTCCACCATAAACTGACTCTGCAACAATTCCCACAGAAATATGGTAACTTGTGATTTTGAAATCCAAGTAAAATGTAATACAGCAGTAGCGGAACACACTAGAGCAACGAAGGGGAAGGAAAGTACTATTGGCAGCTCAACGTCTAAGAAAGAATAGGGGTAAGGGGAAGAGAAAAAAAGATTTTTTTCTTCATCATCCTCTGAACGTTTTAATTTCTATTTCTTCTATATATTTCTATTTGGGCTACATTCCTATTGGTTTTCTAACTAAGTATATATGAAGGGGCTTTATTGGAACCCCACTTTTAAAGAAAAAGAATAGCCAAGAAAGTATTGTGTAACAATGGGAGCTAAGGGAACATGGGGGTGATATAGGGGGTAAATAGAGCGTATACAGACAGAGACAGTAAAGAAACTGACTCAGGCATAGGAGGGGAAAGCTGAACAGAGTTAGAGACTTGGGTGTCTTAGTTAGGGTTCCTATTGCTCTGAAGAGATACCACGACCTTGTCAACTTTTAAAAAGAAAAAAAAAACATTTAATTGGGGTGGCTTAAGCTTTCAGACATTTAGTCCATTATCATCATGGTATGATACAGAGGCAGGCAGACGTGGTGCTGGAGAAGGAATGGAAAGTCCTGCATCTTAATCTGCAGGCCAGGAAGTAAACTGTATCACTGGGCATAGTTTGAACATAGGAGACCTTTATATAATCTGTGAATTCAGGACAACTATTTAATAAATGCTGTGGAAAAAAAATAGTCTCATGCCATACGCAACATGGAAACATGACTATAGTGGTAAAATCACCTAGACCAAGCCAATAAGTAAATCATTAGGAAATAACATTAACTTCCTGAACTATGAAATTTTTTTCTACAACGAAGGAGTCTGCTTTATCATTTTCCTCCTTCTCTCTTTCTTTCACCTCCCCTCTTGCCTCTGTGTTTTCTTTCTTCGAAATGCCCTATAAATCTAAAGAGAAAAAAAAAGCTTAAAGAAAGCAAGTTATCAAACAATACATACAGATTCTCATTAATTATCTATACTTATACTGTATTCCAAACCCTTGGATATGCTAAGGATGCTGTGTAATTATATGATATATCTCTGTGTGTGTGTACATACATGTTTCTATTGTCTCCCCTCTCTGTCTTACTCTCCCCCCCCCTCTCTCTCTCTCCCTCTCTCTCTCTCTCTCTCTCTCTCTCT
>NC_022029.1:15351686-15392856 GCF_000317375.1 Microtus ochrogaster
CTCTCTCTCTCTCTCTCTCTCTCTCTCTCTCTCTCTCTCTCTCTCTCTCTCTTGCTCTCTATTTTCCTGTGAGTGTGTTAAGGGATGTCGTAGCTGATGAGTAAATATTAGAGCACAAGGAAGAAGTGGAACTTTTTATATGCTCCAACTACAAGTATTTTTCCTTTAACTTTTTTATTTGCTCAAACTGCATTTTTTTTTCCTGGTTTTAAACAAAGCAGAACCATTAGCTTAGTCACGCTTATTTGCTCATTTGGATTTATGATATCCATGGGTCATTTGTGAATGGAAAACAGAAGGAAAATCTGGCAAAAAAAAAAAAATGGTTGCAGGAATTCTTGTTAAATGGCTAGCCACCTAACAGGGTAAAACAGACAAACAAACAAACAAAAAGTCCTTGTTGAGGGAGTAAGGAGGGAGGAGGGAAGGGCTACATAGGAGGCAAATGATGACTGTTCTGAAGATCAATTTTGCCAGCTTCTTCAAATTTAGCAAAGCTATTCATTTTGCTCTTAACCGAGAGGCATTGTCATTTGCTGTACTGCAGGATAATTAACTAACAGAGATAACAAGCTGTTGAAACGCTCCGTGTCATCTCTCGGGTGACTCATGTTTTGTAGAGGAGCTTCAGAAAATGATGGCCAAACTCTGTGTGTCACCATGGGCAATTTCCCGAATGGGAAAGCCTTTGATTTTTAACCCTCTGCATCTCAGAGCAGAATATATGCAAACATGAGAGGTTGAGATTTGGAACTCAGGGACTTGATTTGAGGATGATGAGGATAGAAGGGTCTTGTGGGACGAAGCTCCCCCAACAAAAGCTTCTCTCAGGATAACTAGTGAAGTAACTTTAGCCCCAACCAAGTCAGTAAACAACCTCCATGCTCTTGTCCTGATTTTCAGTAAGATGGTATTAACTGTTTGGCCTTTAGAAATAAAATATCAACATAGATTTTAGACAACTGAGTAATGCCTATAAGGGGTTAAGAAGATCCCTGAGTCAGTAAAGTGCTTGCTGAGAACATGCATAAAGGATTATAAAAAACCTGCCCAGCAAGAATGAACATATTTCAAACAGGAGGACTGTTTACCCGTGCATGGACCACTACAAGCCAATGTTTTAAGCAGGACCAGCCTCACCCCCATTGTTTTCATTTGCAGCTTCTGTAGGTCGGGTAGCAGTGTGGCCTTCTGAAGGTGGCCTTTGATTCCCATGCCCACCAAAAGGGATTTCCATCACTATTAAACATGTTGACAGGAGCAGAAATTCTAGGAGAAGATATTTTGTGTGTAGGGGTTTTCAGGTGGTAGGAGTATACAAACATTGGGCAGACATTTGTAAGAAGTAAGAATGTGATTTATTTCTTAGTAAGCAGGATCCTTAGTATGGCCTTTGATGAGAGGGCCACAGTCACTGTTTTTCAAGGGAGTTTCTAGCAAGTGTTTGTTGTTTTCCAAGATAATGGACATAACCTTTAACAAGCAGACAGAACTTAGCACACTGAAGTAAAACGTTAATTTATTTTTCTTATATTATAGCACATAGTTTCTCAACAGAGATTTTCAATAGGCTATCACAACATAGAACAGTAATTTGATTTTGGGGGTGTACATGTGTGAGTGAAAAAATATATATACTATATACCCCCCAACAGCCTACAAACAAAATAACAGCCTGCTGTATTGATTACATACTTGTAACCCAGTGGCAGAGAGAGGCAGGCAGAAACAGGTCCCTGTGGCTCACTGGCCAGCTAGCCTGGCCAAATGGAAAGGTCCCAGGTTCCAAGGTCCCAGTGAGAGATCCTACTGCAGACATGTTACACACAGAGAAGGCCCTCCATGTCTTTCCTGCTTTCCAAATAGTCTCATCTGGACTCATGGTAAAGGACATTCTGGCTATAATTTTCTGTATTTTGGGCCTAGAAATGAGGGGATGATAACAATGAAGTATGAAACACGTACAATTACACATTTCTTGTAGAAGAGACTGATATTTTATGTCTCCTTAAGTCGTTGGTTTATCATTTTTAATATGCATTCTTTTTAATTATCTGCTTAGGTGAATAATCTCAGAAAATATTTAAAAGCAAGCAACAACAAACACTGCTGTGAAGATGCCTCCTGAAATTGACTCTGACTTTTGACCTCTGATCTCTGATCTCTTATATCTGCATGCATATGCATGAGCCTACATTTGAATGAGCACCAGTAGACACTTGCTTCTGCACAGGCATGAACACCCTTGCTCTACACACAGGAATATCCATGGAAATTAGCCCTTATTTATTTCCTATTATTTTTAGTACCATGAAATGGTGAAATCAGGGTGCTTTACCTTTATTTAAACAACAGAAACTATTTCACATTAAAGTGGAAGGGGACAGCATAGTCAAAGTTTAACCAAGTGATAGCTGGCAAAATATAAATCTGAAACTTAATAAAGACATCAGGAAAGGCTGAAAATAATGGAAGTTGACTAAGATGAGGGTAGACATATTAAAAGAGATGGTACATTTGTTTGGTTTTGATTCTTCCTCTTCCTCTTCCTCTTCCTCTTCCTCTTCCTCTTCCTCTTCCTCTTCCTCTTCCTCTTCTTCTTCTTCTTCTTCTTCTTCTTCTTCTTCTTCTTCTTCTTCTGACATGGTTTCTCTGTAGATTTGAAGCCTGTCCTAGAACTAGCTCTTGTAGACCAGCCTGGCTTCAAACTCACAAAGATCCGCCTGCCTCTGCCTCGTGAGTGCTGGGATTAAAGGCATGTACTATCACCACCCAGTGGGATAGTACATACTTAAAGGAGATGCCCATAATAGAACATTATTTTCAAAATTGAATTTTCTTTTTTCTTGCTTTCATTTATTTTTCCTTGGCCATATTACTTTGGGTTCTGCAGAGAATGTATCATTGGCTCATAAATACTGCTCAAAGATCATATGGTTGATGTTGCCAGATTTTTAAAAGCTGGAACTGTTTTCTTATATATGTAATATATTTATATATCTGATATATTATGCGTACATATATGATATATCTTAGATATCTAGATGTGTATTATATATGCATATGTATATAGAGAGCTATAACTCCATGTGTAGTTTCTGTAAAACAAAGCCATAGAGAACTTATGTAGACAAAGATTATAAATTTAAACTTCATTTGTATGGTTGTTTAGAGCAGAACTATTAACAACTTCTGATGTCTTTGCTGCTCCTTCTTTCCTTTTGAAGTCAACACAAATATGAGCAGTTGGATTAGAGGATTAATGGTGCCCTTGTTGCCCGAACTAGTTTTTAAAATCCTTTTTTTAGACAGCATATTGTCCATATGGATTTCTGATTATCTCCTTTGTTATGCTTAGCGAGGACTTTGAAGAACTCTGAAATTGAACTCAGTAGGTGTTTAAAAAAGTTTATTAAATGCTGATGGGAATCTGTCTAATTCTGGAGATTTTCCAGTAGTAAGGAAATTACCTTATTTACAACATTTCTGTTCCATTGTTAACGGAGAGTGTTTGTGCCTTTCAAGTATGTGTCATTTGATAGAGAAAAAATTGCCAGACAAGTTAGAGCAAGGCATTGTTAATGCCTTCCTCCGCTGTTCTCTCATCCCTTTGTTTGTAGGTGTGCTATTTACCAGAGGACTGGCTACCTTTACAGGTCCAGGGGATTGATCATTATCACCTTCATGCTGGGGTGAGATACATGGGCATCCTGTGGGAAGGATAACGAGTTTGGGATTTTATTACAGGGATCGCCTTCCAGCTTCCAATTTTTTTCTATAGGTCACTCATATTGCAAGTAATTCTTGAGCAAACCATTCCCCATCTGTTCAGATCTTGTTATAACAAAATCAGCCATGACAGATTATGGTACATAAAATAGAATAAACTTTGTCCAGCTGGATGTACAACCTAAGGAGAGAAAGGATACACAGGGCCCTCTGGCAATAGAATGCAGTAATCAAGGGAAGATTTCCTCCATCAGACATTTAAAAAAAAGAAAGAAAAGAATGCAAAGTTCAAGGAGATAGAAGTAGGACTACCTGTTACAAAAATCATTGGTAATGGTTGCTGATTAGTCTAAACAGGCATATGAGAGCTTTGTTCTGAGATGTATGTCCTCAGACTTAGCTTCTGCTCTCTTAGCCAGTAATGGTTTGTCCAGAACCCAAAGTTCTCTGTACAGAATAACACATTCTAGGGAGCACAGAACAGTCAGTCTGACTGTGATTGCTGGAAGCAGTATGCAGCAAAATCCCACCCTTCTGAGCAGAATGTTGTCTCTGATAATATGGTCCACAAAAAGCCACATTGTTTATGGATGCTCAAAGAATGCTGGGGAATGCATACTTAAAGAACACTGTGCAAAGTGAGTGGGTCCACTTTTGCGGTGTTATTCTGGAGAACGGGACTCCCTTTATAATGCCTTGCACTGAGTGTTTTGCCCTCACAAAAGCAACAACATCCATTTTTTGTAAAACAAAAGTTGGTATTTCTAAAGTCCTTGTTATTGGAGAAGTGAGCATGTGCGTCACTCTGGTGCCCTGTGTCAGGAATAGTTTGTGTGTCACTGTGAAATCCATTTAAGTGGTCTGGATTATTTTATAACTGGATAATTAAACTGCATTTTAAGGTTTTGATTCAAAGGAGGTAGATTGTGCATCATTTTTTGGTATGTTAGCCGTATATGTCATTTGTACAGAATCTCCATGCCTATATCTCCTTCTCAGGAGCATGACTATAGTGAGTACCAAGTGACTTCTTATTATTCAAATTTTCTGTTTCTTGCTTTTAATAGTAAAACATTCATCTACTGTGCTTATGTTTTGATATATCAATAGTCATGAAATTGTTATCAGCTCTATGGCATTTAATGGAATTAATTTTTTTCATGTCTTGTTTGTAATTTTTGAGAGACTTAAAAAATATATCAAAACTTCTGGTGCCAAATCAGTTGTTTTTTTATAGTTGTGAGTTATCATCAAACTTTTAAAGTTACATTTCCTTTCAAATTCAAATATATTTTGAGAGGTTTATTTATAGTTTAATGTATTATTTTATAATAAAAATAGACTGAACTTTTATAAAGTATTGTATGTTGCTATATTATATGAGATTTTAACTAAAGTCTGGTGGTTTATGGCTTCTAACAACACAAGAAATTACCTTTCTCTTTCCTAGAAATGTGTGACTTCTTTTGTGAGAATGTGAAGTTCTGAATTAAAGCAAGCGACATGCATAAGTTTACCAGCCCAATGCTGTAGCTCTTGGGTAAACATGCACAGTGGATAGACCATGATACAGGAAATTTGTGACTGTCCTACAATGGTGTTTGATATCTCTGTACTCCCTGGGTGCATTTCCATTATTAACTATATGCATTGTATATAAATATCTGGAAAAAGGTTGTTTTTTAAATGACTGCCACAGCGGCTGCTAATTCTCTACTTAGAGAAACATTAGAATAACTTGAAGGTTTGTGTGATATTGATGCTGAGTTTTTGTTTGCTTGTTTGTTTTTACTTACATAATTTAAACCTTTTAGTTAGACTTTGAATGCATATGTTCAATTATGTGTTCGGGACTCACCTTCACTGTGGTCTTTTGCCTTAACCTGTAAGGCCTTGGGCAGCAACACACCATTGTCTTTTTCCTTCTAAGGGACCAGAGCCTAGGCCAAATCTGCCTATTGGACTCCATATGCAATGGATAAATACCTCAAGGATAAAATAGTATACACACACACACACACACACACAAACACACAGTGCACACACACAATACAGTGTAGTAACTCATGGTCAAAGTGCATGATGTAATCAAAAGAAATTGTCTTTCTAAACCTTGGCATGATTTGTAACAAATATATGTCAATGAAATCAGTCAATGTTAAAGATACCAAGTCCTTAGAAAATAGAGCCAGGACTGGTATAACTAGATAATGTGGTACATCTAGTTACATCATTGTGAGTCACTGGTGGGGAACAAGTACGGTGGTGTATAGCTGCAATCACAGCATTTGGGATGCCAAGAAGGAAGGACCACCTTTGAACATCAGCCCAGAAGACAGAGTGAGAACCTGTTCCAAAATAACAATAACAAAAACCTGTTGGCAGTTTCAGTGTAAACTAGAAAAAAAATGGTATTAATATTTGGGGAACTAAGAAAAGAGAAGGAAGAATTGTTTTTTTGTTTGTTTGTTTGTTTTTGTTTGTTTTTTCGAGACAGGGTTTCTCTGTAGCTTTGGTTCCCGTCCTGGAACTAGCTCTTGTAGACCAGGCTGGCCTTGAACTCCCAGAGATCTGCCTGGCTCTGCCTCCTGTGTGCTGGGATTAAAGGCGTGTGCCACCACCGCCCGGCTGAGAGAAGGAAGAATTGAAAAGACATTGTAACTACTTATAATAGGAAACTAATAGATACTATATAGACAAAGGAAAGTGAGTGGATCACATAAATTTATAATTAATATTATTGTGATAATGTCTAGGATATTCTAATTAACAATAGGCAGGGAATGAAAACAGCCTAGATGTACAACAACTGATAACTGGATAGTGAAAATGTGGTAATATACACAATGGAGTATTATTCAATTATAAAGAAAGAAGAGAATATGAAATTTGCAGGGAAATAGTTAAACTGGAAATGATCATTCTGAATGAGATAACCCAGATTCAAAAATAAAAATGCTAAATGTCCCCTCTCATATGTAGGTTATGTAGCTGCTAGCTTTATAGTTTTGGATACATTTGCTTACATTGGAGTTCCAATATTAGTAAGAAGATTAGTAAAAAGTCAGAAAATTAGTAAGGGGTGATTTAGATGGCTCAATAGAAGAAAGAGAAAATGTAGATGGTATAGGTAGGAAATAAGAATAATGGAACAGGAAGAGTAAAAATAAGGTTGCAGCTGGGCGGTGGTGGTGCACGCCTTTAATCCCAGCACTTGGGAGGCAGAGGCTGGCGGATCTCTGTGAGTTCGAGGCCAGCCTGGTCTACAAGAGCTAGTGCCAGAACAGGTTCCAAAGCTACAGAGAAACCCTGTCTCGGAAAAACTAAAATAAAAAAATAAAAAAATAAAAAAATAAGGTTGCAGAAAGGAGGACAGAATAGAGGAGGAAGTTAGGGGAGGGATATCGAACATAAAAGACTTTTAAAGCAGTCATATAGAAACCCATTACTATAGAAGCTTTTTGAAACACACACACACACACACACACACACACACACACACACACTCACATTAAATGAAGTTATAATATAACAGGAGAAATGGACAATGCCTCTCCCTGACACCACAGGTTAGCAATAAAATTCCCAGTGCCAAGTTTGAGTTACCAACTTAAAGTTCTTCATCTCTGGCTTCCTATAAACATCCTCCAAACATTAAAGGCTATTTCCATTGCTCTTGGTTACCCTCCAAAACTTGATTGTTACACCCTATTGCTGAAGATACCACACAGTCATGTTTTCAAAAATGAAAACTCAAGTTGGTAACAATTTGGACACTTTATGCTTCCTGTCTACATTTCACAGTGAAACACACATCACAAAAGAAAAGTCATTAACAGGTTTATCTAATTGAGAGTTACAATAAAATTGGACCAGCAAATTATGTCCATGGTGCAATAATAGAAATATGTTAGGGGAGAAAAACAACCACTTTCTGCTTGGATTTAAAACCCACTCTAAGATATGGAACTCATGCCTGGTGTTTACTGGAGCAGAAATCCACAACTGGCTAGGTTATAGACCTCAGATGAGAGCCCAGCATTATTGTTCTGCTAAATAGACATACTATTAAATTGCCCCCTAAATTTCTTTATACCCATAGATTATTGTGTCTCTACTCTCACCAGAGAGGCTTCCTTTGCAGTAGGTGGTGATTAATACAGTTGTCAGCAAATGGTCAGCATGTAGAGAATAAGAGACTGTGAAGTCTTCAGTTCTAACTATGATGTCTAAATAGTACCTTGTTCCTTCAGGCTTAGGGACCCATAGTTGAATAGATGGTAAGAGTCAGTGGCAAATGATCTCTGTAGCAAAAAACAAACAAAAAAGTTTCTGATGGCTATGCCAGAGATCTGGCAGACGTGAACTCATAGCAGTATGACTGGATGCATAAGACTGGCTCAAGAGCAAGTCAGTCAAAATCCCAGCATGAATGCAGGAGGAGCTCATGAAGGCCTATATCCTTCTAAAGAGTTACTAGTAATTGAAGGTTTGGGTGATAGGCAAGTTTCCTTCAGCAGTGGAACTTATAAAGAAGTGCCCATGGTCCAGTAGATGTCTTCTACCCATGCACATGCAGACAGGACTAAGGAGACTAGGTGGATTTAAAAAAAAGAGATCGCAATAAATTTGGAGGGAATAGAAGTAGAGGGATAAGAGGAGCTAGAGAGGAGAGACTAGACGGTAAATTTGGTCAAAACCTATTATATACATGTGTCACCTTTTCAAACAATTGAAAAACTAATAACTTTTAAGTAGGATTTTATGTCTAAATATACTTATTAAAATAGGATGAAATAAAGAATAAAAAATTGAATCACAGGACTCAGGGACCGTGGGCTGGCAGCACAGGTGAGGCAGAGCAGAAGGGGAGGATGAGTATATAGACCACTGTCTCCTTAACAGACTTGAGCAGCCAACAGCCATTGGAAACACAAAATAGGAGGGATGTGGAATTTGAGCAAGTATGTTGTCAATAAAAAGGAAAATTTGTTAATGAATAATAGCTGTCCACAAAACT
The DNA here is from genome assembly GCF_000317375.1 of Microtus ochrogaster. Classification (NCBI taxonomy): domain Eukaryota; kingdom Metazoa; phylum Chordata; class Mammalia; order Rodentia; family Cricetidae; genus Microtus; species Microtus ochrogaster. The sequence goes on from NC_022029.1 coordinate 15,360,436, forward strand.
AGCTGGGATTTCAGGCACCTTTATTCTCAGGAAGAGCCTGGGATATGATGGTGTGCCATTATATCTGGAGTTGCTGAGGCATTCGCAAGCACTTCAAGCAAACTGTAGGCAGTAGAAAAGGTTTTAAAGGCTCAAGACATTTTTCCAGTTCTGTGTTGATCAAAGTGGACTCAGAATACAACCTGACTTATTCTTAAATTTTCCGAGTTCTTCAGTTGAATGAAGCTGTTCGAAATTTGGTTTCTCTTGACCTAGGGTGCGATCATTCTGAAAGCCCAAAACAGAGAGGCCAAACATGGTCTTGCACGGCAGGCTTTCCTGTTCTCCACAGGTCTGCATTGATGCCTTTTCCAATAACTTGCCCTTGATCAGTCCTCTTTTGACGCTCCTCTTTCACTTGTCTTACAGCTTACTAGTGTTTTCTAAAATACTACAATGTAGTACGAAGTCTGCTCGGAACACCGTTTCTCTTGGTTAAAAACTTTCCCTGGTAAAGAAAAAAGACTGTAATGATCAAAATAAGTAGAAATCAATACAAAGAAGGCATTGAAATTCAAGGCTGTTTGCCACTTGTCACCCGCAAAGGGCGGTCAGTGGTAGCAAACAGGAAGCAAGATTAGTTGGTAAATAGAACAATAGAGCTTGCCAGGTCATAGATCCTTCTTTGAGTGGAGAAGTCCCTGATGTCATAATCTGGCTTGTCTCAGTGCTTTTCTCTTTTGGATATGCTACAACCTGTAGAATTCCTTGCTAGAAAAAGCCTCAATAAACTCTACATAGACAAAAAATAAGCAAGGAGAGCCTTCAGAAGCTCACACTGCGTCATTGTCAAAGATGAGCAACAGCTTCAAGAAGCATCAGGAGGGGCTGGAGAGATGGCTCAGTGGTTAAGAGCCTGCTCTTCCAAAGGTCCTGAGTTCAGTTCCCAGCAGCCACATGGTAGCTCACAAGCATCTGTATTGAGATCTGGTGCCCTCTTCTGGCCTGCCAGCAGAGCACTGAAAATACTGTATACATAATAGATAAATAATTTTTTTTTTTAAAGAAGCATCAAGAGAAGCAGGCAGGACCCCAAGAAAATAATACAAAATATATGGCTGCTTTTTTTTCCCCTGTAAAGTGTAGTTAGGAACCAATGGCAAAACTCAAAGCAGTCTTTCTGTTCAAGGAGGAGATGAGGGACTATTGGGAGAGAAACCTTGCTAGATTAAGGAAAGTTGTTGACTAACTTCTGACTAGGAAAAGTTTCTTATGCTAAGTCTAGAGACAAAACTTAATTGCTCCCTCTTCTAATGAGCTCAGGAATTATCCATCTACCCCTGACCAGAAGTCAGGAAGGGTCTTTTACGGTTTCCAATGTTGTATTGACAGTTATTGCCAACTCCCTATCACATAACTGAAGATATTCTAATTTCTAGAAAATCAAAGTAGTAACTACAGTTCACTGACTGACAGCTCATGGCTCCTCCTACTAAAGTGTAAGACATTGACAATCATCCTTGGGACTCCTCTTATTGGGAAGCTCTGGTGACTACTGATCTAAATCATGGCACCTTTGAACTGTTCTCTAGAGTTCTCCTTTCCTTGTTTCTCAATAAGGTTTTTCTTTCTTCCACAGTACATTTTCTGTGGGTTTCATGTCTTTGACTGGCAAGACATGAATATGGAGTTGGTGTATGCTGTTGGTAGTCTAGTGGTAACTGATTGTTTGCCACGCTTGTACCACTGCCAAGCTCTCCTAAGTCTGTTGACCAGAGTCTACCACATTCCTCTTTTTAAAAGTATACTAATCTTACCAAAGGGACCCCATCCTCATGATCTTATTAAAATGTCTTTATGACCTACCTCCCATATCTCCAATTTCTGATATTAGTGGTTAGGGTTGCAACACAACACCCTAACCTCAGCACTCCCTGAGTTTGGATATATGTATGTGTAGTGAAACAATGACATGGGTGCAATAAATATCATTAGTAAATATGCATGAGACTAGAGTGGCTGGTCTAAAATATACATACATTGTCCCATTTAATCTTATGACTTACATCTTATAAACATGGAAACTGATCTTGGCTATGCTTTGATTGCAGTGTGAAATGAGTTATAGATAGGGTAGAATTAGCAAAGAAAACGAGGACTGAACACAACTTTTCTTGATTCATAATGTAGACATATAGTCCCACTGAAGTTCCATGTACCTCTTAAGAGTCTATGGCAGTATCTAAAGAGCCTTGCTGATGCCGTATGTATCTCTCTTAAAGATTACTGAGTACCTTGCTCATAAATTTAATTTCTAACTTAGTCAAAAATATAAGTGAATTAAGGAGAAGTTCATTTAATGTAAAAGAATTTAAAGTGACCATTGATTTAGTTTGTTAGTACTTGGATTGATGGGAGAATTTTTCTCGTATGTAATAGCAGTTTCTTCCTGGACTCTCCCATGCATCCCCCGGTCAGCAGTCAGGTGACAACATGTATAGGCTGGAAGCTGGATGACCCCACTAGCACATATGTCTATGAGGAGACGGCAAACCAGGGCAGAGAATAATGGGAAATAGTTATCTCACAATCCACAGGCAAGCCAAGCCTAAGCCTGTCTTACATGTAGGTGAATGTCTTCAAAAGCAGCAAGATAGAGCAAATCTCCCTTTGAAAGCTACTTCCTCAGTTTTGATGACGCAAATCTGTAAATTAATATTACTGTCTTGAAAAAAGAATATCATTAAAGAAAAATTCAACAACCAGAAAAACTCACTTTACTTCTTGATGGGAGGAACATCAAAATCCTCATGCAAAATCCTATATTCAGAGAGGCGGAAAATTTTGCTAAATTACTGAGCTGATTGTTGCTTAATGTTTTATACTGTTACCTATCCAAGTATCTGAGCACCTAGCAATTTCATTTCCGTTCATCGTCTCTTCTTTAGTTCTCTGGTATGGGGAGCATCCTACACATTTTTGTCATCACACAAGAAAACCCTTTTAGGATATGACTCTCTGTATTTCTTCAACATTTCCCACTCTTCATTCTATCCTAAAGTCTTAGCAACTGTAAAATCCTGGTACCCTTTTTTATAAATATAGACCATTGCCCAATGCCCAGCTAAGAAATTTAGAGGGAGGGGTCCCAAAATACTGCTTATGCTTTACTTCTTGGATAAGGATTTTTTTTTCCTTCTCATTCCCCAAGATGAAGGAATTCTGTTTGCTTAACTCCATTTTTGATAACTCTTAACTCTGGTATTGATAAATATGTGTTCAGAGCTTCATCTTATAATCAAATACCTGTGGCCTATTAAGGGTGGGAGTTTATCACCACTATTTCTGATATCGTTTCACTGGACAATAGAGTCTCAGAACATTGTGTGAGGGATAAGGAAAGAAACAGCAGTTATGCACATATTCCAAGTTCCAAAGAGGCAGTGTTGCAAAAAATCAGTATTATAGATCTTAAAATAAGTGTGGAAATCCTAAACATCCAGGTCATGTTTGTGTGGCTAGATATCCTCGACTTCTGATAACCCATTCTTTATTGTTCCAAATGTGTTTCATCACTGAGGAAAACCTTTCTCCTTTCTCTCTCCGTGAGAATAAATGCTCTGTGGAAAGTGGGCCATTCCCTGCTATGAATTGATAGGATAGGGTCAAGCAGTTTTGAGATCTTGAAAGTAAGTTTTGTGCAGAAGTGCATAAATGCTGTTAGGCGCCTAGCTAGAGAATTGGATGGAGCCCGAGTGTACCGGGGGACAGACTGCTATGTGAGAACGATTTATGATCTGTCAGGTGGGGACTTTTATGGGGCTGTGTTGAGAGACATAGAAATTTTAGGAGTGGCTAAAACCAACACGAAATATGCTTTCCGGCTTAATGGGGAGAGGCAACGGAATTAGATTGGCCTGCAAGGCTGGCTTCATGTGTTACAGAAATGTTGAAATTTTTAGTGTTACATGTTTTGATTTTTTTTCTAAATTTGCTTTGAGAAAAATGGATATTGTATCCCAAAACAATGAGCAACAATTTCAATGTCTATCAAACCTAATAAGAGTTTTATTAGAAGATGATGTCCCAAACATAATTTCTGTATAAGATTGTCATGAGTTCCATTTCCCTATTATTGATGAAAAAAGTTAAAATGAAGAATAAATAAATACATAAATTCCTTATTGTCTTGGCTGAATGAACTATCTTTACACTGGGTGGAAATGATTTTTATTTAGTTAATTATAAAATGTTTCCACTGGAATGACCCTAAGAGAAGTAAAGAGTGCTTGTTGGCAATGATGTTAAGTATTATTTTAGGCAGTTTATTGCCATAACCACTGACCCACAAAGATTATCTGGAATACATTTCATAATAGACAGTGGTACTAGAGGGTGGATAATATTCTTGGGAGTCCTAAAACAGAATGGCCGAGTCCTCCTGGAAAACTGTGTCTCCTCTAACCATGCTAAGGGTGAGGTTGCAAAGTCACCCAGTGCTTTGGCGGTCATCGAAAACTTAAGTACTTTGAATAACTGTCAAGTATAAGACAGGAGCTCTTGCCAAAGTCTACGCATAAACCAATGCATATTTCTCATATTTCTAAAGGTATAATGTGCCTTTTAAAATGGTATATTTATTCTTTGAGAATTTCATGTATTTTGATAATATTCTTTCCCCTCCCCCAACACTACCCACATCCTCCCCACCTTCATGATCTTTCTTTCATTTAAAACAAGACAAAAGCAAACAATTGACCTGATTTTTGTTGACCAGCTAGCTACTCCTGAGTATGGAGCCTGCCCTGAATTATGACTGATATACCCAGTGTAACTCTATTTAGCAAAACTAATTTTTCCTCTTCTATCCACAATCAGCTGTGAATATCTTCTTTCTGGGGTGGGACTTCATGACTTCTTCCTTTAGCATTTTAATTAAATTTTATAAAAACTGTATATCTGGTTATTCTAATCAGTTTCCTCAGGTCACCCTCAACTTCTCTATGTAAATGTATGCTTTAGTAGAATTTGCATCAGCATCCACAAGACCACAGCTGCCACTCTAATTCTGTAAATATGATATATATAAACTTGTTGATTCATTTAGGGAGCAATGGCAAGAGAGGAATCAACAGCATATTTATTTCTAACTATTTATTTTCTTAATGAGAAAGTATATATACTATTGTTCCTAGATGTTCAATTTATCTATGTATATATACATGCACATATGTGTTTATATATAGTTCTCGGTATATAAATTATGAAGTTGCATTAATTTACACACACATGTATAAGTATATGTGAAAAATCTACTTGTGGGATTAACTTGTCCTAAAGTTTTACACACACATATATATATCTATATATATGTATACATAAAATAATTTGAAATTATTTAAAATTATATAGACTAGGGCCTAGTATTGAACACTTGCTCAGTGATTACTTAGTCTAAGAATCCTGATAGTTCCCTTGAATATAAATGCATTGGGCTATCTTCTGATTATTAATGAAACAAGATGGAAGTACCTCTGTTCTTAAAATTAAGAGGTCACAGCCTGTAATAGTCAGCTGTGGAGAGAGTGTGTGTGTGTATTCATTTTATGCATATGTAGATGGATAGATTTGCAGAACTATGTGAGCACATAGATACAGATATATGTGTTTCATATTGCTGCTGGTGACACTACAAGATCTTATTCAAGGTCCTTGAGGATCATTGTTGTGTAGTTTATTTTTCCCCTGATGTGAGAAGGCATACATATCACACCTTGGGTTCTGGAGGACAGATTTTTATGTAGCCTTGTATGGCATCATGAACACTGAAAAAGTAGAAGAGCATTAGTGCTAAAATGGCAACTTTACAATGTACACAGTATAGAAAAGGGGCATTTTTAGGCACTGCACTATCTGAATTTGAGTATTATCTCCAAGAATCAGCTCTATAAACCAATTACATTTGTATTTTCTATTTTTCAAGGTATAACAATGTTAATGATAATACCTCCCTTCTGTGATTGTTTTGAAATTAGATCAACTTAGATACAAAAGGAGAAAATAAGAAGAGGAAAATAAAGGAAGGCAGGAGAGAGGGAAGATGTAAAGGGGACCTAGAACGCTGCCTGCCTCATCATAATATTCATGGTGTAGAAATGGAGAGGCATACATTAACAAACATGAAGTATAAATGCAAGTGACAAACTAAGAATTGTCTTAAATTCTGGTATTTAGGATGAGTAGATTTTCAGGGAATATAAGCTAGTAGGAATTTCTTCAGGAAACATCTTCCCAATATGGGCTTCTGTTGAACTGAGAAGATACTAGAACATTCCAAGGAGAGTCCCCGGTCAAAGACAAACAAAGTTCCCTTTCATGCAAATCGAATAACCCAGGTGTTTTTAGAGGGCCTCCTTGAGGTATCTGTCCCTGACCTTCACAATCTTCTGTGGAGCTGAAGTCATTCTGAGAAGGATCCCTGGTATTTGCAGTTTTACACAGGATGGGAAACTGAGTCTGACATACAACTCTAGTTTTCTCTTCTAGTGGAGGACAGGGATGGTGACTCTGGACAAGCAACCCAGTTGGATTTGATTGTGCAGTAAAGAATTCTTCTAAGGCTACACAGGGATCCACTGTAAGAACAAAAATGAATTAGCAGATAGGAAAGGCTGTGAAATGGAAGGGGAGACAGCAAGCTGTTTCAAAGTGCCTTTCCACTGAAATAAAACACATGATGAAGCGAAGTTTCCAAAGTGTGCTGCAGAAACGGAAATACCCCCTTCCCCATTGTCCAAATTCTGACAGATTTCAGCTAGATACATTACCAGTATGTCAACTCTTAACATAAAGGAAGAAAGAAAAATCGCTATACATCCATCTATGACAGTCTGCTGGAATTTTGATTTGTATCCCTTTCTATTCACAAAGTTTGGTTTTATGTCTATTATGTACATGTTCCTCTGCTTTTGAACTTTGTTAAAAACCTAGTTTATATTAAAACATGCTAATGGATGTGGAAGCCCTCAGTTTTGAGGGGAAAGTAGATTGTTCCTCATTTGTTTACATTAGAAATATGTATTTCCATATACACATTTTTCCCCTAGAAAAGCCATTCTAATTTGTATATGAGATAACAGTATAAGAAAATGCCTGGGACTTTTTTTTTTTTTTTTGGCTTCCTTTACCAACACAAGGTTTGGATGACATTTTTAAATTTTGTGATTAGCTAGATTAATAACTTTCTTTTTTCCCGCGTGGTTCTGCTGTTGTTTATTCCAACATGTACATATAGTTTAAACCAATTGATTCTAAACAATTTAGAAATTATAATATACCAGCCACTTCATGATTTATCTGCCTTCCCTTTTTGACTTCTATCCTTGCTGGTTGGGAAAAAAAAAAGTCCTCTGTCAGTTTTGGTCTGCCGCATTTCTGTTTCTCAGAGCCATGCCTGGGTCCAATCACCAAGACACCCCTTGATTCCACACATAATCAAGAGGAAAATTTAAAACCCCAGGAAAAAAGCTTTTCTCAAAAAAGGAATTGCATCCTCCATCTTTATATGCTAGAATCAGCCTTCAATTTTCTCCATGGGGATCTGTTTTATGTGTTATTTTGGTTTGCTTCTAACCCTGTTTTCTACTGCAAAAAAAAAAAAAAAAAGGGCAATTTCTATTACTGGTCTCTTGATTCGATGCGCAGTTAAATGCTGCATCACAGCTGAGTTTTGATATTTCGCAGTGGATGGGGAAAGTATTAACAAAGTTTGTGTTTCCCTCCACAGATAATAACCACTAATTCACGGGAGTTAGGGGTGTCACAGGTGGCTCTGTACTTCTACAACATCCGATTTCCTACCCTTTTAATCAGGATTTCATCCAAATATAGTCATGTTTTGAAGTGTCTTCTTTGCTTATTTGAAAGAATGTCAGTCTCTCTGTGATTTTACTTAACTGATTCAAACTACTGCCCCCTTGGTTACAGAGGGCCTGAACAGACAAGGACAGAGGTCATCCCCTGACTTATTTTGTTCTTTTAATGCGGCTCGGTAGTGACCCCATTGGTCTGTTCTCTGAGTTAGATCATTCCCACTACCCCATCTAAAGATCCGGTGAAGCCCAATCAATGTGTCTAAGTTTGTCTGAGAGATGAAAGCTGGAAGGATGCCTCGTAGTGATATTTTCTTTGTGTTTGAACAAACAAAGCTTGCCTGCAGATCAGAGTGCAGAGCTAAGCCACCGGAGGCCAGACAGCAGTGGCACACACCTTTAATCCACGACTTGGGAGACAGAGGCAGATGGATCAAGACCCACCCTGGGCTACATAAAATTGATCCAGTCTAAAAGAGAAACAGAGCTCATACAAAGGTGATCCCAGCCCTTGGGATCCCTTGCCTTTAATCCCAGCAATTTAGGGAGGTAGAGACAGACGTGATATGGCTGGGCGAAGAACGGAATGGAAAATAGGAGCTCATTGCCGCCTGAGGAGCAATCCAAGATGCAATCTGAGGCAACAGTCTGAAGCAGTCTGGAGATGCAGTCTGAGGACACAGTCTGAGGACAGGATTCTCTCTTTGGTCTGAGCGTTGGTAGAGGTAAAAGGTGGCTGCTCTGCTTCTCTGTTCTCTCAATCTCTCGGCTTTCACCTCCTAATATGGAACTTCCAGCTTTTTTTTTTTTTTTTTTTAGAACAATTAGAATTCACGCAATAAAGCCTTCTCGAAAACCCACCAGATTCCTCCTGTTTGGGAGGTCTGAGTGTTTGGAGTGGCCATGTATTCTGTGTGATGCAGATCAGGAAACGACGCTATCACCAGGGACTCAGGAGCTCCGTGAAGCTAAACCCTGTAAAACACACAGTATGGAAGCAGGACCGTCAGTCTGAAAACATGGGATCTGTTGTTTACTCTGAGTGTGTGTTAGTGCAGATGTGTGTACCAAGGCACTGGACAGTCAGAGGACAACCTTAAGCATTGACCTTCACCTTCCACCTTGATTGAGGCAGGGTCTCCTATTTACTACGGTGTGGAGGAGGCTAGCTGCCCTGCCTGTTTCCTGGGATATCTACCTCCTGCCTCACAGTAGGCATTCTGGGATTGCATATAGATATGCTAATGTTATGCCCAAATCCCCCAATCCCTGCAAGCCAACAAGGAAACCAAGTCGCATATGTAAAAGCAAAGAGCTTTTATTTTAATCAAGTTTGCAAACTTGGTCTCTCCGCATGTCCAACATATTGGAATAACCAAAGAGCCTCAAGCTCAAATAGAATTGGATTGTTATAGTAGTAAAGGTGGGGGAGAGGGAGTCTCTGAGGTTCAGGAACCCTGATTGGCTGACATTTGTCTAGGGTGTCCTGGTGAGGTGCACTGGCAGGTGTTTCTATCTATAGGGCTCAAAATGCCAGGCATTTCCTTTGAATGGTCTGTTCTTGGGTGGGGATTGTGTTATCTCAGCTTGTGGTTCTTTCCTGCTACCAGGTATTGCTTCAGCGTAAACTACTGAGACTCAGGCCTCTTATGAAATTTATCAAGGGCCAGAGTTCTACACTGGCAGGTGGTAATGTTTGGAAGTAAAGAACTTCCTTTGGGTTACCTGCCTGTACTTAGCTTATCATGGCTGGCCCGCACACTACCATGTCAATTTTACACAGGCTCTGGAGATCTGAACACCAGTTTTCATGATTTTATAGCCAGCCCTTCATATATGGCATCATCTCCCCAGGCCAGGTGGAATCTTTTTTATTGTTCCCGTGTATTATTTTCTCATTTACTTTTCTGTAGATATCTCTATTGCCTCCAAGTGATATAAATATTCCTTAGGGGAACTTACAGCTTAGCAGATCTGGATTGTAAACCCAATTACTGTGTAACATAAACAAATTTATTTAACCATTAAAACACTTGAATTTACCCATGGGTTAAAAAAAAAAAAGATAAAAGTATTGTGTAAAAACATTACAGTGATTAAATGTGATAATATCTACAAACCTATGGCACTGCCTGCAATATAGTCAACCTTGATACTTGGCGAATGTTCTAAAACACTTTTCTTTTGAGCTCTATATCATTAAAATTGGATTGGCCCTAGGTTGACTATTTTAAAATTTCTTTTAAGTTTGAATTAAGCTGGAACAAACTATTTTAATGTATCTTATTGATTTATCTCTTTCTTCAAATACTTAAACCTCCATATTTGGAAAATATATTGAAATCTGTCTTAGAGACAGGGATGATAGATAGGTGAAGCCAAATAAGTCCCATCATTTTGGCACAGCATGCACTAAATACATATTTGTTGAGTGAATTAACATATATGTATGTTCTATGCCACTCAGTTCTGCTGAAGAAATTATATAATTTAATCTTGGGTTTCCACTGTGGTTCAGAATATCATGACAGGCGTTTCAAGTTCCAAGAGATGTGTTAGAAGCTTTACTCAGATAAATGCAAAATATCTGACAAACTATGCATTTTCTCACTGAAAGTTTAATCTTTTCAAAAATGAACCTTATAGTTCTGTCATTTAAATAATAAATGATTTATGCATTGGAGGCCAACCTACCTTTTAGAAAAGAAACCACAATGTCACAGATACACATAGCTTGGAAAAAGGAATTATGTGTTAGGGATCTATATGTTAAAAATCTAATATTTATATACATTATATATATCAGGATTCAAGCTGATGTGTTTTTAGATGAAGAAATATCTCGGTTCTTATACATACTTCAGAAATGAATTCTGATTTCACAGAGGTCAACACTGCTCTAGCTTACTCCAGAAGGCATTCCCCAAGATTCCAAGACACCCAGGATTCCACAGTCTGAATCATAGTAAAAAGGGCCAGAAGGAGAGAAGTGTAGATCAATGTACTGCAAACATATCATGAGATGGTGGGAACAAAAGACGGGTACAATAAAACCCGCAATGACAAAGAGCTGAATGGAACTTGGACCCTCTCCTACCCTAGACAGAATACTGATCACTCTGTTTAGTAAAGGAAGATAATATGAGATTGATTTCCTCCTGTTTTCTTTGTAGACTGAGCAGTTAAGAGTGTCTGTATTACCTAACATGTCTACTTCTTAAAGCAGTTTTTTCTTCTCGCTCCACTGGTGTTCTTTCTTTTCCCAACCATCCCACGGATATTTCCCAGTTCTCCCTTGGCCCATGGTTACAAGTACATCTGTGCATATCTCTGGCTCCTAGGCTTCTCAGTTGGTATTACCATGAACTTTGAAGCATTTGCATTTCTCAGTGGGATGTCCTGAGCCCTCCATTGTCTCACGTTACACATTAACTTTTTGGTTTGATTTAGGATTATTTCAATTTTACGATGGCAGAAATATTAAATGTATTTAGTAGAATCCATACCTACAATTTTAGATTTTAGTCTAGTGATAAACTGTCCATTACTTTTTGATGCATTCACTGCTGCCAGCTGCGGCTTCTAGGCAGTCACGTGAACCCCAGAGCAATCAACCGAAACCCTCTGGTTTTCTGTGTGTCTATACTCGGGTGTTCTGTAGGCTAAGGATGTCCAATGAAATTTTACTTCGGGAGTTTCCAATTTATGTCAAGCTTATCAGGCTCTAATCCTATTGTAAGTAGAATAGAATCTGTATTCCCTTATAAACGTTGTCCTCCTCCTCTTCCTCCTCCTCCTTCTTCTCATCATTTTACTTATTCTTGCCTTCTTTTCTTCTTAATGCTGAAGATTAAACCCAGAACCTTGTATGTGTTAAATGGTGCTATATATACTACAGACCTGCATTCTCAGCCCACTAGTAAACACCCTACATTAAGCCTATCCTTTTAGATCTCATATTCTCTTTGCAACATACAGCTATGCCTTTTAGATTCATACCTTCCACTCGGACTTCTTGACTGTACTCTTTGCGCAGCAACTCTGTCTAGAGTCATCAGATCTTGAGCCCTCCTGCTTGGCAACATCCATTTTCTTTTCTGTGTTTAGAACCCTCTATTGAGTTACATCAACAAGAAGAGTTTCTGTTATGATTGTCCACATCTAGTGGGGATCACCACAAATTACACAAGGTGACGTCACTATAGCTGTGTCCCTGAATTTCTGTAGTTCAACCTACTACTTACACATCTGCCATTAACACCGGAGTGAGAATCTTGTCTCCTTATCATCTTGGGCCTCTTGGAAATGGATTTTATTCTTTAGCCATATAACCAATTGGAATAGAATTTGGAGGGCATTACTTCTAGGTCAGAAGTCACTTGCCCCTTGAACTCACAAACAGAAATCACTAGGACCCCCAAGGATCTAGTTCTTGACTCTCCCATTCATTGTCTTGTACAGCAGTCTGCTCTTGGACTTCTATTGTACCTGATTTGATTCTTTGTTGATGCTTTTGTCCTGCTACCAGCTCAACTGTTACTTTCATGAAAGTTGTGTTGGGCATATTTCATGAAAGTTTTCATGTAGCTGCTACAGTAGTTCTGAATGAAAATGAAATTTATGCCCTGGCAATGCTGAAGCATGCATGTAACACAAAGGTAGTGTTACATACCTTTAAAATACATTTCACTGATTTTCTGTCATTGCATATATATCTATATTTTACCACTTTCTATTCATATGTATCTTTTCCTTACTAAGAGATAATAATATCACAAATTTAGATTAATGTTTGCATTATTTTGTTGCCTATAAAGTATTTCTAGCTGCTCCACTTAATGTAGAATTGTATTTTTTCTATATAACTGTTTTGAGTTAATATTAATCTTATTTTTATTTGCCATTATGTGTATTTAACTCAATTCTCAAATGGCAATATATATTTCTTCTTAGATACTAATGTCCATAATTCATTTAAAACCTTGGTCTTGGAGTCAATCTCATATTCCTTTTTCTGTGGCTTTTTTTTTTTTTCTGGGTTTGCTATCCAGCATTTGTTCTCGGTTCTCCCTTTATATGAGTCTTGGAATTTCATAAACTTTTTTTTTGTGCTGAATTTTGTTTTCAACATATCATTTTCTCTTGATTTATTCCTGTTTGTTTGGTTTTACAGCATTTTCCTGGGGAAAAATATTGTATAATACTTCTTGAATCAGCCCTTGGTGAATTCATGAATCATTTCAGACTAGAGTTCACTAAAGGAACACTGTAGTGGCCAATCTAATGAGGAGTTGGGGAAAGTTAAGGGAGGTGCCTCGGCTATGTAGGTAGGATACCGTCCTGTCCTGCCAGGAAATGGGTGAAGTCCCAAGGGTTCTCCCAGCTATTTCTTTCCAGATGGAGAAACAAATGAAGCCTTGCTAAAATTGCAATTGGCAAAGAAGCATTGGTTACTCTTGTTTGTTAGGTGAAAAACCCTTTGGGTAATTTTTGTGGCTTAACAATATTCTTGCTTTTGCCTCTCCTCTCTGTGATTATGAAGTTGTCTTGTTTTCCCTTGTTTTTGATAGTCATGCGGTGGTCTTTGTGATGCTAATTTTTCGTGACATTATTTAAGGTGGGCAGGAGAATAGCAAGACCCAGCCAGCACAGAATGCAAGGCCAGCTGCTGTGCCAGGCCAGCGCTGGGATGTCTGGGGCTGCCTTTCTTTGCTCACCCTTAATTCTTTGGCTCCTATTCAGTGGAATTCATAGTGTTTGTTTGTTAAACAAGGTGGGCTGGCCCTTTGATTATCCATTGATTTGTTGTTTTGTTTCCTATTTTCCATCTTTGCCTTTTTCTGTGCTCTTTCTGGCTGCTTTTCTAAATCTAACTTGTATCTTTTCCAGTGAATTTAATCTTTAGGAATATTTTTTGATTCTCTAGACATTTCCTTTCATGGCATTCTGTTCTTGTTCATGCATCGCATACATTATTTTTCTTGCTGTGAAGATAGGAGAACGGAGAGATGATCGTTGTTTTATTTTCTGCTCATTTGCTTTTGTTTTGTTTTATGTTTGCTTCATTGCATTGTCTTTCCTTATGCATCCTTTGTTCTCAGTGTTTCCTTCGCCCATTCCATTGCCCCTCCTATGTCAGCAGTGGAACATGACAGAATCTGGGTGGCTGCTTATCCCTCTTTTTGTATTAGCATGGTCCATGTGGGATGATGTGATCAAGGGACGCAATACCATAATGCTCTGAAACTCAATTTAGTTAGGCTAGTGCTGTGGTTTTGTCAGAATCTACACATTGTGTCTGCCTAGGAATCTAGATGCCAGGAATGAAGAGAAAGCAAGTCGGGTGAGGAGTCATGATAATTCAAAGTCAGCAGGCACACTTTGGTTCACCCTTTTTCTTCTATAACCTCCCTAGAGCCGGGCTTTGCATCTAAGGCATAAGGAGAGGGAAAGAGTGGAGAAGGAAGGAAAGACGTCAATTTTGTTTAGTCACTGAAACGGAAAAGTTTCTCAGAGAAGTGAACTCATATTGACTCCTAGTCAACATTTCTTAATTTCTCTTGAAACTTGCTTTTAGACGTTATTAAGCCTTCACGTTTTCTTTCTGGGGTTCTTGGATGTCCTGTCACATCTAGTCATTTGTTATCATCTTCCTTGCTGCCTATGTAGTTGTTGCCAGGTCTGTCATTGCTATTTTTGTTTATTTTTTATTGATTTTTATTGAACTCTACATTTTTCTCTGCTCCCCTTCAACCCTTTCACAAGGTCCGCTTACTCCCAATTTACTCAAGAGAACTTATCCTTTTCTACTTCCCATGTAGATTAGATCTGTGTATGTCTCTCTTAGTGTCCTCATTGTTGTCTAGGTTCTCTGGGATGGTGATTTGTGGGCTGGTTTTCTTTGCTTTATGTATAAAAACCACTTATGAGTGAGTACATGTGATAATTGCCTTTCTGTGTCTGGGTTACCTCACTCAAAATGATGTTTTCTAGTTCCATCCATTTGCCTGCAAAATTCAATACGTCATTTTTTTTTCCTGCGATATAGTACTCCATTGTGTAAATGTACTACATTTTCCTTATTCATTCTTCGGTCGAGAGGCATTTAGATTGTTTCCAGGTTCTGGCTATGACAAACAATATTGCTATGAACATAGTTGAGCACATGTCCTCGTGGCATGATTGAGCATCCTTTGTATATATTCCCAAAAGTGGTATTGCTGGGTCTTGAGGAAGATTGTTTCCTAATTTTCTGAGAAATCGCCACACTGATATCCAAAAGGGCTGTACCAGCTTGCACTCCCACCAGCAATGCAGAAGTGTTTCCTTTACCCCACATCTTCTCCAGCATAAGTTGTCATCAGTGATTTTGGACTTGGCCATTCTCACAGGTGTAAGATGGAATCTCAGAGTTGTTTTGATTTGCATTTCTCTAATACATTAGAATGTTGAGCATTTCCTTAAGTGTCTTTCAGCCATTTTAGATTCCTTTGTTGAGAGTTCTCTGTTTAGGTCTGTGCTCCATTTTTTTATTGGATTGTTTGTTCTTTTCATGACAAATTTCTTGAATTTTTGTTTTATTTTGGAAATTAGACCTCTGTCTGATGTGGGGTTGGTGAAGATCTTTTTCCATTCTGTAGGCTGTTGTTTTGTCTTGTTGACTGTATCCTTTGCTTTACAGAAGCTTTTCAGTTTCAGGAGATCCCATTTATTAATTGTTTCTCTCAGTGTCTGTACTACTGGGGTTATATTTAAGAAGTGGTCTCCTGTGCCAATGTGTTCAAGTGTACTTCCCACTTTCTCTTCCATGAAGTTCAGTATAGCTGGCTTTATGTTGAGGTCTTTGATCCTTTTAGACTTGAGATTTGTGCATGGTGATAGATATGACTATACTTTCATTCTTCTACACATAGAATAAAAATAGAAGAATGTCAAAGAACTTATTTTTTATTTAAACAATGATTATATTTTTATTTCATTTTGCTTTGTAATTGTTGATGTTGGAGTCACTGAAAGGAACTCAAAGAGTTGCAGCCTTCAAGTTTGGCCAAAATTCTCAGTAATTATTTTAGAAATAAAATAAATAATTAAATTTTGAAAGTTGAATTGTCCATAATATGAACACTGAGCTAGAATCTAGTGATTTGGATATTACAAAACAAGTGGTAAATTCTGTTCTTATCACTTACACACTAGGTGAGCCTAGGCTATATAATTAGACCCTGTCAGGAGAAGGGGGGGGAGAGAGAGAGAATAGTCACATTGTTTCATCTTGGTATCCTAGCTTAATTTGTTAAATAACATAGCAAATCAGTGAAATGTGTTAGCTGGAATAAAACCAATCATAGAAAAAGTATTTGAAGATACATATGTTAACATAAGGGTAGGAAATATGCATACTGGGTCAGACCATGGACTAGAGTCCCAAGTAACATACTACTGCATCAGTGTTCTAGTTTTGTGACTTTGATGGCCTACATAGCCATGTATATGTCAGGTTTTTCCAATGTGAAAATGGGAATAATAGTAACTATTTACAAAGATATTGGTAGTTTTGTTTTTAAGTTGAATATATACGTGTTTGCATGTGTTTGTGTTTACATGTGTTTGTATTTGAATATGTATTTGTGTGTGTTTACATGTTTTTCCTATGTGAAAATGTTTCTCCTAAGTTAAATGTGTGTGTGTGTTCATGTGTTAGTGTATGTACGTGTTTGTGTTTTGATGTGTACTGTGTGCTTGCATGTGTGTGTGTGTGTATGTATACTTGCATATGTGTGTGTTTTTGTATGTGTGTTTTTGCATGTGTTTGTGTGCATGTGAAGATCAGAGGTGGGCATTAGATATTTTCTTTCATGTTCTATGTTTTAAGGCAGAGACTCCGAGTGATCTCAGAAATTATCAATTCAGTTACTCTAGCTAGCAGCTTACCTGGGAAAATTCCCTGTCTTTGCTTTCTATGCTCCCAATTACCAGGAATCAATGCACTTTTTATGTGGGTGCTGGGATTCTGAACCCCCACCCTCATGTTTGTATAGCAAATGTTCCACCCACTGAATGATTCCTGCTAACCCCTGTTGGTAGTTTGGCTACTTGTCTAGCCTCTTCTCTATTGTCCATTTAATCATTGTGGCAAAGCTGAGGATCTCTCCATTCTTTCTCCAGTGTGTTTGAAGTGAGATTCTACCATTGAGGAACACTGCTTTGAGATTTCAATGCAGACAAAAAGGGAACACATTTTTAATTATTTCTTCTTTTTGAATTATAACTACACCATTTCCTTTTCTCATATACTCTTTCTTGCTGTTTTTCAAACTCATGGTTGGTTTTCCATTAATTACATATATGTAAATTTGCATATATGTTGCATACATATATGTAAAGCCCAGTTCTAATATGGAGTTAATTCAGTCAATATTTATCTATATAGCACGAACCACTTCATACTATTTTTTGTATTGTTCTAAACACAATATACATAATTAAAAAGCCAACTTTCTTTGGAATTGGCTTCCAATGACATCTATTTCATTTTTATATTTGGTCATCATGCATGGTTTGATGAATTTGTTAAGTTTGTCTATTTGTTAGAAAACATAAACAAAGACTCATGATGCTAACGCAGCAGGCCAAACCATATTAACATATTCAATTTCTGAAGTAGACATCTATGATAGAACAGAAATTTTAAAACGTGGTGGAAAGCAGAGACTATGGATTCAGATGTAGAAAGTTTTATTAAAGGCTTTAAAAGTTGGTTAGGGTTTTAATGAGCCTGTCACTTTTCTTTGTGTTTGCCCTGGGTAGGTGTCTTATTTGAGCCAATGACCTTGTAGTATCCAGCTTCTGCATTTCCCATAGCACTTAGCACAGAGCCAACCATGTAGAATATCTTCACAATGACTTATTAAATTAATTTTCTTCAATCCCTTCTGGACTGCCCATTTGCCTTCATTAATTATGTCAGACCCAGAGGAGATGGCCTCTACTGGTGGCCTGGCTGAATTACATCTTAGCCTTGGAGATGCTTTGAGCAATATATTTTTTTTCAGGGGATGAAATAAGCTACCAGTGTTTGAACCTATTCATTTTTGTAGATGGGGATAAGAATATTTTTATATTTCATTATTTTCTCCTCTCCTCTCCTAGAAACCTGCTCATATAAGGCTTTCTTTCTGCACATAGAGCCTCTTCCCATGGTTTCCAGCTTCGATTTTAATGGATGTGGCACGAGAACAGAGACATGCCTTTGCCTTTGTCTGTTCGTCCGGAAAAAAACACAAATAAATTTCGGGGTATTAGCTATTATAATGCCAGAATACAAATATGCCATGTCAAACTGTTTTTAAATGATAGATTTTCATTTTTTAATTACCCCAAGTGTTTCTTCTGAGAGTTCAGAGACTTTAAGCTTCATGAGCATTAACTCTGTTGCTCTTCTGATTTGTTTGCCCATATTTAAAGGAATCAGGAGGAGCGTTGGGATAGAATATTGATGCTGAAGAAAAACCTAGAAAGAATGCAGCTTATTTTCTCTTCTTGTTTCAAAGTGTGCAGAAATGAGGCAAATCTTTTATGATGAGATAATTGCGCCTCTATCCCCATTCCATCATTCATTAACGGCAGGATAAATATGAATCCTGAATTTTGCTAATCTGATGGTCTTGGCTCTGTTTTCAGTAAACAGTGTAAATTATTTCCAGAGGAGCTGTGCAGAAAAATGTGTGACATTACTACAGAATCCAGCTCTCATAAAACTTACAAAATCCCTGCGTGGCCCAGGGGACACTAACTACCCATGTGCCTTCATGAGCTCAAGGGAAGGCATCAGACAGGCTCTCCCCTTCTCCACAGCCTCATCCCCAACTCTGGTTGCACCTGGATGAAAGAGAGTCTGCCAGCATTTCCTTAGCAGGCTTCTGGCTGTCAAAACAAGCTAAGGCCTCATGGGGATGCTCACACTTGCCTGCTGAGGAGAAAACACCTTGTTAAGTGTTTTACATATATTATCCTATTATATCCTTACAAAGCCTTTTGAGTAGGGTCTCCATTAAACAAATGATAAAAGTGAGCCTCATGGAGGGTTAGATTTTAAATAACTTACATCCTTTAATTGGAAAGATTGGAATGTGAGCCCCCGTTGCTTGGTCCTGAACTGGGTACTGTAGTACATACACATTGCTTCTTAGAGTGTTTTGTTGGTAGCATTTTCCCCAAGCCCCTCCTCAGCCCATTCCATCCCTTTGATGCCTGTGTTAGACAGTCCAGGTTGCTGAAACAAGAATACCATGACCTGAGTCATTTAAAGAAAGTAAAAGAATTCTTGAAATTCTGAAACCTGTGATCACAGGATTATTGTGAATGAGTTCTGGCAGATCCCTTTTTCAGATTCACAAGTGCTAATATTTTCATCTTAGCACTACAGGTAAGGGGCGTGGCTATATTATGGCACTCCTTACCTTATAAAGACATTAATGTAGTTCATGAAGGCTCCACCACCATAACCCAATTACCTCCCAATGTTGCCACCTCCGGGACATTGAAGATTAAATTTCAGCTGATGGATTTTGATGGAACACAACATGTAGTCCACAGTACTGCCTAATATTAACTGGTGAGCAAAGTTAGGTATTCTATGTGAATACCAAGCCTGCCCCGTACACTCTGTACTAAGCATGTTGGGTTCCCATGAAAATTTTTGCACTCCACTAAATCACTGTTAATGTTGGAACACAAGGTCCATGAAATGCAGGACTATTAGCTCCTTAATTCAGTGCCACGTCTCAGTCTCCTGAATTCAGTGCTGAGTCTCAACCTCATGGACACACATCTTCCTGGAAGAGGAGAGTTCTGCGCAAATGCCTAGTGAATGAATGTATTTCCCTGCTGGCAATGGCTTCTAATGTAGGTGAAGACTGTGCACCCTTCTTGTTGTTTTTTCACCGAAAAGTAAGGTTGCACTTTGGAGGAATAAATGAACCTTTTAGAATGCACCGAGAGAAAAAAAAAAGTCATAGATGTTTCTACAAACCACAACTAAATAAAGTCTCCAGCTGCTCTTTCAGAGTGGCTTGCCACTGGTTATAAACTATAGGCATTTCTGTCTCCAATCCACTAAAAGCATCCATTTTTCTTCAGAATAAGTTTTAGTCCATTAATCAAACCCCTACCAGCAGTGGCTAGTGCCTGGGTGATAGGAAGCAAAGGATGTCTTGCTCCAAACAACCAGAATGCTAACTGTGCCCAAAGAATGACTTGTTTTCATAGCCTGTGTTCCTTCATTCTTAATTAATGTCTCTCCAGGGAGAAAGGAACAATCCCTACAAGATTTTTTGTGGTTATTTGGCTTGTACATTTATGTTTAAAACTATGATAGAGGAAAACAGTAAAAATGGTAGAGAATACGTGTATACAAGGAAAAGGGAAATGTCCATGCCCATAGAGTATGGAGGTGCGAGCAAAGAAGGAACAGATGAGAACTGAACAGAAGAGGTATTCAGCTCTACTTAGTAGACGAGCATTAGACCTTCACCCTAAGGGTTCATTTTATGATGTGAGGTCTCAAGAGGTGGCTCTCGGTTAAGTACCTGTCTTCAAATACGAGGATCTGAGTCTGGATTCTCAGAACCCACTGGAACCACTCTACTTTGTGGTAGAGTTCCTCTTGCCTGTTGTCCCAGGTCTGGCATGGAATATAGGAGTAGACAGGCCAGAGAAAAGAGAACGGTCAGTTCCTGAAGTTCCTTGGTCTTGTAGCTCCGTCAAATTGATGTGTTTTATGTTCAGTGAGAGACGCTGTCTCAAAAAATAAAGGTGCCGAGCCGGGTGGTGGT
Source organism: Microtus ochrogaster (assembly GCF_000317375.1). NCBI lineage: Eukaryota > Metazoa > Chordata > Mammalia > Rodentia > Cricetidae > Microtus > Microtus ochrogaster. The sequence goes on from NC_022029.1 coordinate 15,381,119, forward strand.
GGCGCACGCCTTTAATCCCAGCACTCGGGAGGCAGAGGCAGGTGGATCTCTGTGAGTTCGAGACCAGCCTGGTCTACAGAGCTAATTCCAGGACAGGCTCCAAAGCCACAGAGAAACCCTGTCTCGAAAAAGAAAAAAAAAAAAAATAAAGGTGCCATATGATCGAGGATCGGCTCCTAACATTTACTTTTGTTTCCTCCAAACATGCATGTGTACTTGGATACATGTGTGCATCTAACCACATTGAGTACATATATACCACACACACACACACACACACACACACACACACACACACACACACACACACACGCACGCACTCGTTATGATGCATGTTAAGGAACACAAAGTTATGGACTTAAAAAAAGAATAAAGGTTTATTTTTGATCCTGGATTTGCAAATTTTAATCAATGGTTGATGATCTTACTGCTTTGTACCTGTGGTGAGAGCTCACTGCTTGGGCTGGAGTGCAGGCTTGAGGAAGCCATTTTGTACCATAGACAGGAGCAGAATGGGAAGAGCGAGAGACCGGAGTCTCATCATCCGTTTGAAGAGCATACTCCTAGTGTTCTAAATGTCCTGCTAGGACCCAGCTCCTACAGGTTCTACCATTCCAGTAGTGCCACAGCCTTCAGCACCTTTATAGTGCCATCTACATTAAAACTGTAGCAACCATGATCTATGTGTGCTTGAGCCTCTTTAAGGCAGGGTTCATAGAGGGAAAGAAGTGCAAGCAAATATCAACCTCTATCAAAACTCTGATTTTTATTATTCAAAGAAATCCTCTATACTTATGTGGAAAAGGAATACATGAACATTGCCTGGAATAGTGCATCAGGGGAAAAAACTGTATATTTTGTAGATTTTCTTCTAACTATAGCACCCAGGTTTCACAATAAAACAGGTAGTTTGATCATTTATGCAATCATTACCTTTCAGGGAGCAATTCAATCCCCAATTAAAGGGCTGCTATACATAAACAGATATGATGCTCCCTTAACACTCGCAAAGAGAAGTTACTTTTTAATTGCTTTGCTTATGAATTTGACTTCAAAGCCAGTAATAGTTTTCGAATTAATAGCTCATAGCCCATTTGATACAGTGATATTTAATTAATGAGCTCATAACTCCAGCAGCACATTGTCTCTCTGATAGCTCCTCAGGTTGTTAGTTTCCATATTGCTGACTGCTGTCTCTACTGTCTGCTAACCATTCCTAAAGAGGCCATTTTTATTTATTTTTTATTTTTGCTTACATAATTCTTCCAGATTGAATGATGAAAAAATGCCTCCTTCTGAGGTAAAGGTGGCCCTTTCTTGACTCTCTTACTGTGTGAACGCTCCGGGGGACAGGTAGAATTTTACACTGTTTTGACTTCTTAACATATTGAAATTGAGAATCATTTGCTATGGTGTTATCTATAGTGTTGCTAAGTATTAGTCCCACCCATAAATCTTGGAGATGGGAAGGTAGATGGTCAAGGACACACCTCTACCTTCTTCTCATGTACCCATGATGTTCTTCTGACCACCCCCTCCCATACCAGAGTTGCCAAGCCATGGCTCTTGAGCTAAGAATTGTTTTTATTTTTAAATTATTAAAAACAATTTTCTTTATTATTGAAAAATTTTATGTATACGTGTACAATAAATATTATATCTGCCCCCATTTTTTCCTCTGACTCCCTCCATATCCTGCCAAAAAGTTATACTCCCAACTTAATGCCATTTTTGCTTCCCTTTGCTCTCCTTCCCTCTTCTCCCCTCCCCTTCCCTTCCTTTCTCTTTTCCTTTAAACAACCCACTAAGTCCAGTTAGCGCTGCTCATCTGTGCATGGGTAATGGAGCCACCCACTGAATCATAAGATCTGCATCAGTTGCCATCCTCAAAAAAAAAAAAAAAGTGTATCCCTCTTCCAGAAGGGATGTGGCTGGTTTTCTGAGTGAAATGGTCTTGTGTGGGTCTTATGTAGATCATGCTGAGCCTTGTGAGTTCCTGGGTATGATAGCCATGCCAAGTCCAGAGGACAATAATTCAATGCACGCCTCCCACCCTTTGGCTCTTACATTCTCTCTACATTCTTTTCCGGAATATTATTTTTTGAGCTTTTCTCGATGATTTTTAAATGTTACAGGAGAAGAGTTATGAAAAGGAAAAAAAATAATTCAAGCTTTTATAGAAAAGCCTTGTTGATCATTGGCAAGGAATGGACATCTCCACTCAGTTCTTATGACAGAAGACCTACAGCAAGACAGCTTTTCTGGCTGTCTAACAGAATTGAAATCCTCTAAGTGGTGATGCCAGTGACCCTACTCCTCTCCTAGAGGTCTTGTCTGTCAGCAGCCTATTCTTATTAAGAAAGTAGCTAGCCACCCACAGGACCATTGGCTTCAGGATTCTGCTTTGTGTGTCTTTTCGGGTCACCCACTTCTGTGGCCTCTTTAAGGAAAAGAGATCAACTTTGGGTTTTTTTCTTCGAGTGCCTGTCAAATGCCCTGTTATAATTTCTGGCATTGAATGGACCATTTGAAGTTAACTCTGTGGAATTTAAAGTTCTGCCCTTTCTTAAGGCATTTACAGAGGCAATAACTCAGGGAACATTCACGGACAGTAGCGAAGTGCTCCCGTGCTACCTTCGAGAAGTTTGCTGGCTGCTGGAAGTCAGGGCTACAGAAAATATGACCAAGGACAAGGACTTAAAGAAGTTAAGAGGCTGTCTCTTACTCAGTATCACCAAATCTCTTTCCTAAAGTTTATTAGTTAATCAAAATTCTAGGATGGTCTCACACTAGTGATCTCCCGTGTCATCCTCCCGAGTACTCGGATTGTGGATGCCTGCTACTATTTTCAGTTTAAGGTTGAATTTATTTAGATTCCTTTTGTGATTGAGTTTTCCTAATGAAAGGAAATGAGAACAGGAATAGAATAAAAGAAAAGGCCCAAATATATCAGTTGCAGTGTACAGCTTATGGCTGACCCTTTCAGGAGCTTCATACACTGCTATAAACTTAGAATTAATTAATGATGATTGAAACAACCAAGAATCATTTGACAGCATTTGGATTTAAAGAAAGATAATTATAATAAAACTGATTGTATTAATGATTTTTACTTTAATAATTGCCTACAAAATGTGCTAGAAGTTGATTTTCTATAGGTAGACTAATAATAATCATAAAGATAATAGTAGCTACCATTGATGAGAAATATACTATACATTGGAAACTCTGCTAAGTTTTCTGTATACATTATTTTAACTGATGAAAAGTATTTTGATGATTTGTCTTAGCAGACTTTGAGTTCTAGAAGCTCACCAGAGGAGAGAATTAGCTGAAGAAGGGATTCATTTAAACTGAAGATTTGAGGACTTCCATTACGGAGACAATCCTTCTGCCAGATGTCCTAAGAACTTGGGAACACATTTAGTCTGACAGACACTGAGTGCTCCTGTGCCCTGTGTACAAGTTCATTTCCACAACCGGGAATGGGAGGCTTAGAGGATACACAACCTATGAAAGCAACCCTTGCTTCAAACAGACAATGGAAATTACAGCACTGGCTATTTCTGCGTTAGCAATTGTCTGGCAGATTAGAGTCCATCACCAGCTTCATAAACTGTCAAGGCAAGTACTGAGTACTGGTATGTTATGGCGTGGGAAAGTTTACAAGTAAGCATAAAAAAAGTAGGGTTCTCTTTTATTGTGTTTGAACTTTCCTTTGAAGGTACGACATCAAAAAACCAACAAGCAATAATGATAGCCATTATTTATTGAGTATTTAGAATGAGCTCAGTACCAGACAGGCACTTATATATACTATAACATCTGAGTGAGCTGGCAACAGCACCTGCATTTTGCCTGTGAGAACACTGTGGCTTAAGGAGGCTTCTTTACTTTCCCACTGCTGTATAAACAGTGTGGAATTTAGCTGCATAATTAGTTATAGTTTGTTAGCTGTTTGCTAGTAATTGCTTAAATATTTAATGTGATTTATGCCTCCTCACTCTGGGCCATTTTTAACTGGAAAGAGTTGTTCAGATCTGTATGAGTCTCTTCGTACACTGTGTGTGTGTGTGTGTGTGTGTGTGTGTGTATCTATACACATCTGGACATGTAAGTGCCTTTGCATTGGGAACTCACAGCAGCAGGAAAGCCCTTGTCACAGCATCATTCAGTGCTATGCCTTTAATTAGCACAGGCTTTGATGATGTTCATAACATGCGGTGGTTTCTTGTTTCTGCTCTGATTCTTGTCAACATTCGTCAGTATCTTTCCTTTTTCTACTGTAGGAAGCCTGCTGTTTTGGAAGGGGAAATCCATGCGCCCGACTTCAGTTTCTTCCTTTGCTTTTGTTTTGTCTTTTTGCACTTGAGCACAGCCAGCTGCTCTAGAATTTTGAAGATTCTGAAGCCCTTCTGTCTATTGAGTTAAAAACCCTCCTCCTCCATTTACTCTGTGAGTCAACATCTTTTTCCCAATCGAAAGACTTATAAAAAGCTAATGGGTAGAAGAAGCATTTATATAACTGTGGAGCCCCTACTTATTTTTGCTTCTGCTCAGCTTTTTCACACCCTGGATGTGGATGGGGGAAAGCCATTAAAGCCATCAAATGCATTAAAGTCATCGCGTATGTTAATACAATGTCTTAACCAGTAAGGCAATGCAAGGTTATTTCGTAAGCCCCCTAGAGGTAATTTTCAAAATTAGCCTTTTTTTTTCTTCCAAAGATATTTTGCAGGCCTCCAAGCTGCTGCTTGTCGCAGAAATAGGTCAAGATAGCCTGATGTGTTCACACATTAATTTAAACACAGCTCGAGTGAAATCTAAATGAGGTCCTATGCAAGATCACTGGCCAGTTTCCTTCCTTGCTACTGTCTTTTGGAATGCATCACCTTTTTTTGTTGTTGTTGTTTTCTTTTTGGCTTATGGGATGGTAGCTTGCAGTTGGCAAAGCAAATAAGAGGAACACCCAAAGTTAAATGTGTGAATAAAATACAAGAAAAACATAGTAATGACTAATAAGATGTAAATGCCAAGAAATTTTCTTGTCTTTTAAATTAGACATCTGTGCCCTATTTTTACATGCTCATCACCATAAGTGCGTTAACATGTTTTCCCCAATCTGTCAGCACAGACATATTCTGGAGGCCTTCAAGCTTTAACACCTTCGCTGCTACAGAAATGCCCTGGCAGTCACTCTTGGGGAACATCTGCTGAGCGCGAAAGATGTGCGAGGCAGGCGCAGCCAGTGACTGCTTTATCCGAGTCAGTGGTATGGTGCAGCTTCTCCCCTGAAAGTGGGTGTGTGTTTCTGGGTCAGGTCTGCAAGAGGATCAGCTTTGGGGGCTACCGTATCTCCCCAATAGGCCTATTTGTCACACAGACTTGCCAGTTCAGAACTTGGCCCGGTGTCTGCACAAGAGGAGGAGAGCAGATGAAGGGCTGTCTCGAAGCTGAGCTGCCTCAAGCCCACACATGTTTGCACAGCTTGCGAAGTGACAAGAGCGTGGGCCGGTCCTAGCTACAGAGAAACAGTTGGGCTGAGGGGCTTCGTATGTGACCGCGGGAGATGCTGACATTCAGGTCCCCAGAAGCTTTCAATGAAATATATGAAGGGAGAGGCTGCTCGGCTCATGAAGGGGAGCCTCATTCAATATGTGCTGTGTTTCCTAAACTATGGGTTCGCCTGCTGTGACCTTAAAATCTACTCCTTCTTCCTCTCCGGAAAGTATTTGTCTTTAAATAGTGAGAGATGGGCTTAAAAGTCAAATCCCTCAGGGTGGGCAAAGAAATGATGACCAGACATTGAAATAGAACATCTGAGAAATTATTCTGGAAAGGAGGATATGCACAGACTGGCCTACAGGCTGTGTGAGAGGGACATGACAGAGAGAGAAGGCAACTCTGCAGGGAGGACGAAGCTAAGGGCACCGAGGTCCAGCTTTTCTGGTTGTATGGTGAAACGCAGAGCCCAAATACACGGCCTATATAAAATGTGTCTGCTCATTATTGGACATTTTACATCATCTCTGCTAATGCCTTTATCTCTGAAACACTCCTGAACATCGTTTTTTACATTACAGATGAAGAAACTGAGGTTCTGAAAGAACCAACTTAAGGGAGATGTCTGCATGGTTTATACTGGAATTAGGATGGAATTTGGAGTCAAAAAATAGACATCACAGGCATTTGTTTCACAGTCCTGAGCGCATGACTTGTGCTCTCTGCACCCAGCTTCTTCTGCACATAGGCTACATGAAGTGATGGAAAATATGCATTCCTTTTTTCCCAATATCTTCATGTGAGGAAAGATTAAAAAGGTTAAACAACTTCCCCGAGTTTATACAACTGCCAAGAGGCCAATCCAGGGACACATAGCCCTATCCTCGGCCTGCTGTATCTGCTGAATAACCGCACCCTGAGATTAAAAGTGACAAAGACAGAAAGTCTCCCAGGTCTCCCAGGTGCAGCTGATCTATTTACGGTGTTACCTTTTTCATGAAGCAGGGATGAGCCATCAGGAACGAGGAGAATTTTAAAACCAAATCCTGGCCATGGACAGCATCGAGGTAGCTCCGGGGACCATGTATGATTCACAATGGTCACCGCCCTCAGACTGGCAGATGGAAACGATGCCTGGAAAGGAAACTGAGCTGAACTTAGGAGAACAAAGCCACCATTTCCATAAACACTGCACTCAGCAGTGTAGTCTGTGCTTGTCACAACTTACAACTCATATGCTGGTTCAGGACACTTCCCCAAAAGCACTTGGGCCACTCGGCCTGGCTTCTGCTGAGTGCCCGAAGTATGCACTTTGTGTGACATGACCTTTGGTTCATATATTTTTTTTTAAACAATTAATATTTGGGGTCCTGTTGTGTGTCAGGCCCCTGAACACTGAAGGCTGAAGATGCAGCTTTGAAGAAAACATGGAAGTCCTCTGCTTTCATGGGCCGCATGTTCTAATGTGTGTAGATGGGACCAGGTAAAGTTACAATGAGGAAGTTTGAATTGTGCACCCTGATTACCAATGAAGGAAATGAAACTTGTTTTCTCATTTCAAGAGTCAGAATGAGTGACCCTTTGGGCTTGTGCCCATATCATTCTCAACCATCTACGTGTGTATAGCCTTCCTAGACCTCTGTATTTAATTATTTTTATTTTTAAATTACAGTATAATTACATTATTTTCCCCTTTCTTTTTCTCTCTCTGAACTCTCCCAAATGCCCCTTTGCATTTTTTTCCAATTCACAGCATCATCTTTTTTTAAATTGATGTTGTTGCATGTGTGTTTTAAATAATAATTATAACCCACTCAATCTGTATAATCGTATTTGCATGTGTATGTTTACAGGGATGATTATCAGACAGTGGCTGAGCAACTGCTGTGCTCATCCCTAGAGAAGACCCCTGATCCTGTTCTGGGCATATGTTAGCTGTCTAGAGTTCTCTCTCTAGAGTTGAGGCCTCATGAGCTTTCTCCTGTTCATGTTAGTATGGCTGTTGATATCATCCTTGTTTATATCATCTTTAGGGAGACATGTTGGTAAGACTTCATGGGTGTGGCTTCTGACATTTCTGAGAAGCATCATCTCACAGTAAACTCCCTGTTCCTCTTGTTCTTACAATCTTTCTCTCCCCCCCCCCCCCTGCTTCTGCAATGATTCCTGAAGTTTAGGTGCAGGAATTGGGTTGTAGATGCATCCATTGGTACTTGGTCCCACAACTCTATATGTTGGTGGATTGTTGTTCTGGTTTCTTTTCTGTTTGTTTGTTTGTTTGTTTGTTTTATTGTTTGTCAACTTGACATAAACTAGAGTTATCTGGGAAGAAGAATTTAAATTGAGAAAAGGCTTTCATCAGATTGCCTGAAGACAAGTCTGTAGACCATTTTCCTGACTAGTATTCACTTGGGAAATCCTAGTCAGTTTCTCTGAGGTATATAAAAACACAGGCAGAGGACACCTTGGGGAGCAAGCCAGGAAGCAGCACTCTTCAGTGGTCTCTGTTTCAGTTCTAATCTTCTGGTTCTTGCCTTGGTTTCTTGCTCTGACTTTCCCACATAATGTATTATATGTTATAAAATGAAATAAACCCTTTGTTCCCCAGGTTATTTTTGCTCATGGTGTTTAATTACAGCAACAGAAACCTTAACAAATATATTTATGATGTTCTGTAATGATCTATGTCTCTTACAAAGAGAATTTTCCATGGTGAAGGATTAGAACTGCCCTTATCTGTGGGTATAAGGACAAAGTTAGACTGTAGATAAGGATTATGTGGTTTTAGCAAAGTGGTGGTTGAATGTTTTCCTGCAAGATCGGTGACTTCACTAGCCTTAAGTAGTTGACTTGGTTTCCAGTACCATGTATGGTTTATCCCTTGTTGAGCAGGTTTTAAGTCCACATAAAGAGTTGTTGGGTACCATCAAGGTACATGTGAGCTATGGTACCATGGGTTATTGTGCTATGCTGGTCACTGTTGTGATTTGTAGGTAGCATAGCTGGGTATGACTGTTGATTGTTCTCTTCATTAAGAGGATTTCATGGTGCTTCTGGCACAGTGAAAGCTAGTGCTCAGGGAAGATGTTTGAGGTCAGACTGAGGTCAGGTCTTCTGGATATTGTGTCTGAAGTACACGGTATCTTCTACAATAGGGACTTAACTTCCTTCTCTGGAGACCAACCAAAGGTACTAGGAATAGCCCTTAATGTTTTGGCAGTCTATCAGACAACAACTTATAGTGGTTTTTTATTTGTGTTTTAATAAACAAAGTCTGCCTGAGGATCAGAGTGTAAAGCTAGCCATACTAGTCAGCCATACAGGGCAGGCAGTGGTGGCATACACCCTTAATCCTAGCAGCCACAGTAGGTAGCCATAGAGGCCTGGTAGTGGTGGTGCATGCCTATAATCCCTGCACTAAAGAGGAACATAAGGTGGGAAAAGACAGGAGCTCAGGGTCTCATTCTTCAGTCTGAGATTTGGTAGAGAGCATTAATTCTGCAGTCACACTGAGGACTGGATGGCCCCTTTGTCTGAGCCTTGGTAGAGGTAAGAACTCCCTAGGAGCTTAGCTGCTTTACTTTTCAAATCTTCAGCTTAATCAACAGGATGTCTCTGGGTTGTTGCTATTCATGCTACAGCAACTAACTAACATAAACAAGGATTTTTCATGTCTGATGTTAGGAGTTTTTGTTAGATGGCCTCTGCACAACTCTTGGTGGAAGCATTGTCAACCTAGGTGGGATGCTTTCAATTGCATAATACGTGTATACATTATATGCTTTCTAATGTGTATTGTAGATATTTTAAGTAGACAACAGTATGATACCTTATGACTTTTTAACACATCCTTACTGTTGTTTAACCTTTTTTTCTTCTTTATCCTTCTCCCTCCTTAATAAGAATAGTGGATAAAAATCCCAGGAAATACAAAATACATTTTTTGGGATAACACACACACACACACACACACACACACACACACACACACACACGCACACACCACCTCTGTAACAGTTTTCATGGGGATTTAAAGACTGTAGTAGTGAAAGATTGGGAATCCAGTTAAAGGATTGTTGAGATAATCCAGGTGTTTATAAGACTTCAGGCAACAGATGTTCTGGGATCATAGGCAGGTGACATTCTCGTATGAGTCCACAATAGCCGAAATTTCTTAACAATGGGAAATGTGTATTCAAGGAATGTTGCAAATATGGAACTTAGGACACTATTTAATCTTGTTGAAATTACCTCTCACACTCTTGCCGTGAATGGAAAACTCAAGCCCTGAGCATGGAAGTCAGACAGAATCCTGCATTGCCTAATGTAACTGCTCTTTCTGACCATTTTTGAACTCTCTTTTCAGTGATGATCTTACCTAATAATTTATCCAAAATGATCTTTGAATAATAGGATTTTAAAAATTGTAGCTTACCAGAACTACTCTGAAGGGTGACTAGTCAGATTAAAACTGTGTTTTAAAACTGTGTTTAGTGAGTCAGGATTATCTGCTAGGATTCTTAGTAGAGGCTAATATGTCAGATGAATTAGCTAGGCTCTCTCTTTAAGAGTAACTTTGAAGCACACCACTTGGAAGCTTTTCTTTAATTATTTTATTTTAAGACAGACCATATTTCCTCTGATAAGTGTGAGAACATTTACAATAGGGAATATTACTCTTTGCAAACACGAGAAGAAAGCAACACATGTTGTCAAATTCTATTAGACAGAAGGACAGTTTCTTTGAACAGGTGATAAATATATGTGGATGAGTGTCTTCTTAATTAGTTCTCTGAAGGTTTATGATATTCCAGTAGAAAAGTGATGGAGGTTTCTGGTCTTATGAGAGATGGTAGAAGTCTTCTAGTTGCACAATGCTGAACCAGGTAGAAGTTCTTCATTGCTCTCTGTCCGTTTCACAAATGCAATGAAAACCTTGTATCAGATACAGACATTACCTCTACAAACACTGTGATAGTATGTGAAAAGAGGTTCTGAAAAAGTGTTCTGTGTGTCATGGACCCTCAATTTATGTCTTCTTCTCATTTATCTGCTCCCTACCATAAAGTGCGCTTTGGATGTTTTAATTGTTGCATATTCAAGTAAAGGGAACATTTGCTTTTGTAGTTAACCCCTGCAGCTTCCTATAGTATGCTTTTAAACTCTTGAAATTTGAACGCAGTTTTTTCTTCTTCCATGTCTCTAACACACAGCCACAAACTAGGCTGATAATAAATTAATAAACATTTTTATATATGTGTTTATCAAGTCTGTCATTCCTGAATCTATTTTATTGATTATAAATGAACAAATAATAGTTATATATACTTACAGAGTAAAGAGTGATGTCATGTTTATTAAAACATGGAGTCTCCAACTCAGATTGCACATATACATACACTCAAATAATTATCATTTAGTGGTAAGAACATGAAATTTAATATCTTGGTGACTTTGAAATATACATTTCCTTATTATGCTCAGAAAATAATAAAATACATCTCAAAAGTATCATGTATGTATGACTGAAACGTTGTATTCTTCCAGTATCATCTCTTTCTCCCCTCCATGCTCTTCTCCTAATGCCCACCATTTTGTGTCCTTGTTGGAGTTCTGTTGTCTTTAGATCCCTCATATCCATGAGAGTATATGCTGTCTTTCCTTTCCTATTTGTTTCACTTACCATAATACTCCAATTCTATTATATTACAAATTAAGACTTTTTTTAAAGATTGAATTGAGCTCTACTTTGAATCTATGCTATATTTTGGTTATCCATTCCTCTATTGGTGGATACATGCATGACTTCTATAACATGGGAATTCATTTAAATCTTACTCCTTTCTTTGGCTCTGCCTCCCTGCCTCCCCGCCTCCATCCCTTCCTTCCTCACCTCCTCCTTCCTCTCTCCCTCTCTTTTTCCTTTGTATTCTTCCTTCCCTTCTTCTCCTCCCCTCCCTTCTTTTCTTCCTTCCTTTATCCTGTCCTTCTTTAATTCTCCCTCCTTTGTTTTAAATGGATTAACTTTCATACCTGTAAGTTTTTACACTGCATGTATCTGTACCCACAGAGTCCAAAAGAGGGCACTGGATTGTCTGCAACCGAAATTTTAGGTGATTGTGAACCACTCTGTAAGTACTGGTTGATCTGGTCCTCCAGAAGAGCAGCCAGTTCTCTTAACTGCTAACCTATCTTTCCTGCCTCCTTTCTTTCTTTTGATACAGGGTTTAAAATAT
>NC_022029.1:15392956-15408365 GCF_000317375.1 Microtus ochrogaster
ATATATATATATCTTCTTGAACTCTCTGTACCTTGCACCTCTTACCTCTGACCATTTTGCCTCAAATTCCCAATGTTGGGAGTACACTATGTACCATCACTCCTGGTTTATGATGTGCTGAGAATAAAATCCATTGCTTCATCCATTCTAGGCAAGTCTTGTTCAACCTCTGCAACATTTCCAGATACCTAAAAGTAGCTTGTTGGGTCATATGACTATTCTAGTCTTATTTTTAATTTTTATTGACATTCATTTTTCCTCAATGGTTGTACTGATTTTTATTTACCCCAATGATTCTGTACTTATTGTTTGGAATCAGTTGCATTCCTTTTTTTTTTAAAAGATGTTTATTATTTGAACATAGATGTGATAACTATGGGGTACAGATATAATTGTCCTATAAAACTTCCTGGGCTTCAATATTTGGTTCATTGTGTTTAGTGAGACTCTGTTCCCTTAGATCCTTGGGATTTTGCTTGATATGTTTGTAAAAACCTTTCATTGCTGTAACATAAGCGTACTATGAATGCAATACACTAAATATTCTATTTGAAGTCTAAAGAAATACAAGTTCTTCTACTTTAAATAATAATAATACAGCTTTTTCCTGGCACATGAAAGCCTTCAAGTTCCTCCTACTTCTTTTCAGTGTTGCATATGATGTCTCTTTACAACCTCTGGTGGGCTCCTCACAGACCTATGCCAAGTCCCCTCCTCCTTAACTGAGGGGAGTACCTGCAGGTTTTCAGAGTTCTTACTGTGTGGAATTATCATGTTCTGCTTTTACTCATGCAAAACTTCATCCCCCTGTTATCTATCCCCAGTTCCATCTTGCATGAATTTACTTGGGGTGATTGTCAGCTTTATCCAAATTAACTTTTTATGTTATAGTCTAATTCTTTCCAGTGATAAACTACAGTGCACACAGGGTTCATCCATTATATATATGCACATATATCACATATATATATATATGTGTGTAATAAATAATAATGCAATATATACAGTATACATTATATTACACATATAATTATACAATATGTACATTTATATTGCATTACATAGATGAAACTTTTAGATTTATAGGATAAAATGAAGGAGTAAAATCTTATGACCTTGACTTAGGCAAAGCATTCTTAAATATAGCATTGATGGAATATTCTTCAAAGGAAACTGAGGGAATTGGTTTCATCTGTTTAAAACCTGTTACTTTCTTAAAAAAAAAACTACTTAGAAATTCAAAGGGTAAAGCACAAATGTGAAGAAATGTTTTAAAATATGTGTCTTACAAAGGTTTGCACTTAGGAAATCAAAACATTTCAGACCCCAGTCACCAGAAAACAAAAATACCTAATATTTTTTGAAAAAGAAAACAAACAAACAACACATTGCAGATGCATAGATGACAAACAAGCCTGAGATGTGAAGTTGAACAGCACTGACCTCTAGAAAAAGTGCACATTTAAGCCACAATGGGGTGTTGCTGGATATCCACAGGTGTAATTAATGTAAAGAATTGGCCTAACAAACACACCTGGTAAGACTAAGTGTGTGAAAGCCGTAACAAATCAGTTCTCATTCAGTTTGATGGGATGCAAGGTCATGAAACCTTGTCAGGCTTGCCAAAGGAGATGAAGGGTGTGTTCACAGAAAAAGCACAAGCGGATGCTGTTTCCTCTTCATTGCTAGTGTTCTTGCTCAGGTATTCTTCAACTGGTGAGTAGATAAGTATCCCAGGAGCTGTACAATTGAAGACATTGAACAGGGGAAGCTAGCAGCATCTGAAAGAGTGGAGCCGATTGAAGCACTGGTAAATATTGATGAGGACGCCTCTAAGACAAGTCTCAGAAACAAAACAAGGTAAAACTAACAAAACCAAAAGGAACAAGATCCTCAGTGATGCCACGATGTAGGAGTCTGAAAAACAGGTTTGTTTTGTATTCAAAAGAATAAATTATCCCTTACTTCCCTGACTATCTATGTACACTCAGTGCCTACATTAAAGAAAGTTCTCACAAAGGTAGGTGAGGGATCTAAAGTACAGGATCATTGTACCTGAAGAAAAACCAAACAAAAAGAACAAAACTAAAATGGCGATGAATGTAAATGCACTTTAGGAAAAAAATTCCATGAAAAGTGGAATGTTGTTTTTTGAGATAGTGAAACTGACAGAGAAGTTGGGAAATACGTGATTTTTATTAACTGTACAAATGTACTTGAGGTTTGTGATGGAAATCAAGAAAGGGAGTCTTAGGAATCAATTGCAGTGAAGAGACACCATGACTACAGCAACTTTTATAAAGGAAAAAGTTTTATTTGGCTAATTTACAGTTTCAGAGGTTTAATCCATTATCGTCATGGAGGGAAACACTATGGCATGCAAATAGACACAGCCCTGGAGAAGGAGCTGAGAGCTCTACATCTTGATCCACAGACAGCAGGAAGTGAGTTGTATCACTAGGCATAGCTTGAACATAGAAGACCTCAAAGCCCACCCCTACAGTGACATACTTCCTCCAGAAAGCCATACCTGCTTCAACAAAGCTACATCTTCTAAAGGTGCCACTCTCTATGGGGAGTCATTTTTTTTTAAACCACCACATAGGGTTTAATAGTTTATATTTATAAATAGTCAGAATGAAATTCCTTATTAGGTAAAGTTTAAAATAAATATGAAACTCTCAACTTACGAAGAAAATGGAATGAGGAAGAAAAAGTCAACAAAGAATAAGAGAAATACTGCAAAAAGGATGCAAGACATACAACTGTGATAAATATATCATTTATCTATCTGTATATAGATATCTATCTATCTATCTATAAATAGAGAGAAAGAGAGAGAAATACCTTGAAAAAATAAAATTAAACATTTGAAATTAAAGTACAAAAATCAGTATGGCAGATTTAAAGGAAAACAGAAAAACTTTATGTCAATAGTGAGAAATATGTATAAGTTGTATTAAAGTAAAATAACATGTAAAAAACATAAGGACTACTCACAAAATATTGAAAAGTAATATTTAAGAATATTAAATTTGTATGATGTAGTACTTATCCAAAATTATATAAATAGTCATATTGAGCTAAATATATTCCTTTTACCATATTAATTTTAAAAGAAAATAAATTTATATAGAAGAATTAAACAGAAAAATTTATTATATTTATCCAATAATAAAATGAACTATACTGAAATTGATGATAGTTTAGTAGATGTGATATGACTTACTGTTCTACTGCTATACAGACACAGTGACCAAGGCAACTCTTGCAAAGGAACTAGTTAATTTGAGGCTCATTGTTCAGAGGATAGTAGAGTCCATGAGCTTTGGGGCAGGGGGCTTGCAGGTCAGCAGGCAGGCTTTATGCTGGAGCTATAACCAAGTTTTACATCATGATCATGGGGCAGCAGGCAGAGAGACAATAACTGGACTTGGTATGATCTTTTGAAATCTTAAAGCCACTCCTGTTGCGGGAGGTCCTTCCGCTCCTCCAGCCTATAGCCGCTGAGATACCCGCCCATTGGGGCGTGGTCTCTCTCCCTTTAAAAAAGCGGCCACTTCCTTCTCTCGCTCTCTTCACTTCCTGCTCGGCTGGCGACTAGACTCCTTTCCTGGTTGTACAGAGGGCTGACGGTGATCTGTAAGTTTTTTCCCTTTTTAATAAATAATACCCTATTAATCATAATTCCAAACTGCTGTGGCATCGTTTGTGACTTACGTCTACACTTGGCGCCCAACACACAGGATCCCCCAGAAAGAACGTCGCCCCCATGACAGCTGGAAGTAATTCTAGAGGACGACGTCCCCTCTCCCAGTAAAGTTTGCCCTTGGGTTTAGGGACATCATTTAGGGGTTGATTATAATTAGTATATGATTGAGGGTTGGGGGAGGAATTTTATAAGCTCATGGATCATTTTGAAAAAAAAAAAAAGAGGGATGATGGGATAATATATTTATAATTGTGAGTTACTGTTTTTAGACAAATATTGGTATTCATTCTTGTATATTGATACAAAGTTAAATTATATTGACTATTGTATGCATGCATGTTTCTACCTCTTTAAAATATTTTTTATGTATTGACATATATTGCATTGATATATATTGTATATATTTACCATATTGCAGTGTACATTTTTACCTCTGATTAAGATACTTATATAATGTTTCTGTATTGATGTATATTTACCATATTGTAATGTATATTTGTACAGTGTTTATATTTGGAGGTCATTATCCTCATTTGTTACACAGTTGTTTATTGTCTTAGTCTCTAAGTTAGATAGATATTGAGAATTATATAGATTAATAGTCATCTAAGTTTGTCATTTATAATTAAACTGATCAGGTTCTTTAGATATATAGAGATTATACTCAGTATAGATAATCTTCAACCTCTTCAAAGAGCTGTAGAAAATGGCCTTTAATCTAACTAAGAGTTTCGTGATAGTGAGACACAATTGCTCCTGGCAACACCGCTCTATTCCCCAGAGAATGTTGAGCACCAAAGACACTCCACCTGGAGCCTTTCTTTTTGGCAGAACTGGCTTTGGGGCAAAGAAATGCCCATACCTCAACCACTGACAAAGATACAGAGTGTTCATCAATGGATAAAACAGGACTGTCATATCCTGCCAAGACAGGGTAAGATAGTTTTGAAAAGTTGTTTGCCTTTGAAAATGGTATGTCAGTTATGTTAGGCCTTAGCCAAAGTTGGTTGCTTCAATGCTGCTAATGTGACTTTGGGTGATTGCCCAGGTAGCTAGTTGTCTCTGTGATTTGTTGCATGTTTTAGAAGTTGTTTCACTGAACTTCCTAATTACCCGGGTAACATTATTTCCCTTCTCAGATCTTCGATGGGGTTGAAGACTATATAAATGTAGTTACTTTTCTTTCATGACTTGGCCAAGTTATTTATTATATAAGACCTAATCTAGTTAGAATAGGATATTTGTACTTATTGTATATAATTTCATAGTAGGTTTAGAACTCTCTTACTTAAACAAAAGGGGGAGGTGTTGCGGGAGGTCCTTCTGCTCCTCCAGCCTATAGCCGCTGAGATACCCGCCCATTGGGGCGTGGTCTCTCTCCCTTTAAAAAAGCGGCCACTTCCTTCTCTCGCTCTCTTCACTTCCTGCTCGGCTGGCGACTAGACTCCTTTCCTGGTTGTACAGAGGGCTGACGGTGATCTGTAAGTTTTTTCCCCTTTTAATAAATAATACCCTATTAATCATAATTCCAAACTGCTGTGGCATCGTTTGTGACTTACGTCTACACACTCCCAGTAACATTCCTCTTCCAACAAGTTCATATGCACTAAGCCTTCCAAAACACTTCTCACTAGCTGGAAACCAATTGTTTAAACATACGAGCCTATGGGAGCCATTTTCATTTGAATTATCACTCGATATATAGTGATTCTAACAGACATAAATTAGGTTATGAAAAAATAATTCCTAGAAATATTCTTATTTTAAGACACTAAAATTTTCATTTTAAGTAGTATATAATTAAAGACATCATAATGACAATTAGACTAAGCTTAAAACTAAAATAATTCATAGGATACATACTGCAATTATGGAAGGCATTGCAAGGATACTTCAGCATAAGTTGGTATGTTTAAATATTGAAGAATAAGAAAAAGAAATCTGAAAGTGAATCACCTAAGTATTCAATTTCAGATTATTTTATATTCTCAAAATTTAAAAGAAGTAATTAAAATAAAATAAAAAGACGTATATAACATAAGTGTATTGGATGACAGCTACACTGCAGTGTGTTCTAAGGACAAATATTTCCAAACACTCTTAATGTTATCCTTCTTTCCTCATTCTGTGTTCTACCTTCCTTCTTGTTCACAAGCTAAGTCTTACACACTGGGTTTTCCTTCTTCCTTTCATAGTATACCCTACATCTCTATCTCTCTTTTTAGATCATCTTCCTTCTCCCTTTCACCATGATCCCTTTCTACATTCGGGCTTCTGTGGTTATTCCTAGTTATATATTCAAGCATGAAGGTTGAGAACGTAATACACAGCTCAACAACTGGATAAATGCATAGAATAAATGACAATAGGGAGCCCATCCATCATTTAAATACTTATAAACGTCTAAACCCCTGCCTCAGGGATGTAACAGAAGACAGGGCAGAAAGATTGAAAGAGCTGAGGACCAGGATGCCGGCAGAGATAACGTCTTCTAGACATGACAGGGATCATGCATCCATGAGATTTCAAAATTATGGTTGTCTATGCAAGACCTTTATCATGACCAAATCAATTCAAATACCAATGTGGATGGGGGAAAATTCCATAGGTTCCAGTTCTAGATGAAGAGTTACAGGCAACCAATGCCTCCTGAGAGACGAAGAGTCAGTTCAAAGTTCAACCCTTAGACAAGCTATCTAACATCAAGTGGTCAACTCTAAATACAACCACCTAATAAGAACACTGACATTAAAATTACATATCCACATATATGTGTATGTACGTATGCATGTGGTAAAGAATTTGAGAAGGAATGGGGCCTAGGAGGGGTAGTGTAGCAGAGGGAAGTGTTATAATGATATAAATGAAATCCCCATAGATGCTTTTCTCAAAAAAAAAATTAAAAAGTGGTAAGTTGGAGAGGTCAAATTATTTCAGAGATGTCATTCAGCTGTTGGGGAATTTATCCTTCTCCATTTTCTCACCACCATGAGGGGTGTCTTCTCCTGGGACTGTAATATATATGGGAGACGACAATGAGTAAAACTCTGAAGAAAAAAATAAAAAGACTTAGAAGTCCTCATTTTAAAAGATATCTGTAAAGAATCAAAAATTCAATATTGGGAATTAGTAAGAACCACAGTGAGCTGAGACATTAAAAGGGTACCAAAGGCATATGGTCAATAATTTTGTATGAGTAAATGTGTAATATTTAACAATTCTGAACACGTTTGTAAGAAAATCATATTTTGTCGAATCTGTCTCACTGTACAATAAAAAACCTGTACAATTCTAAAACTATTAAAAAATGATCAGTGTTTTCTCAAAATTCTTCCCCTAGAGAGAGCATCAGACAAAATGTTTGATGGCATATTCCATCAAACAATGAAAGAACAAGTAAATCAAATGCTACACAGTGAATAGAGGAATGGAAGAGTGGAAACACTCTACAGCGCAGTCTCCAAAGTTCACGCATCCTGGATTCCAAAACCAAATAAAATGTGAGGTCCAGATCTCTATCGAGCAGTGTTGCTCATGACCACTAAAGCAGATACATTAACTAAGGTGTGGATGCAGAGAACCTGTAGTCAATAAAGTAGAGCACGATGTCATGACCACATTAGCTTCTCTCCATAATACAATATTGGTAGTTTACAGTTAGACAACTGGGATTTTAGTGTAGTAATAGGAGCAGAGGGCTGCGTCCCGGCACCCGGCCGCCCACATGGCTAGCTCTACCCGAAATAATTACACGGACACTGTGTTCATTTAATCACCGCTTGGCCCTTTAGCTCTAGCCCTTACTGGCTAATTCTGATATCCCGATCAACCCATCTCTAATAATCCGTGAGCACCGGTCTTAGTGAGCACCGGTCTTACCTGGAGTGTATCTTCCCAGGAGCGGGGAGCATGGCATCTCTCTGAGGCATCTGCTCCCGAGAGCAGAGCTGTGGAGTCTGAGCTCACTTCCTCTTCCTCCCAGCATTCTGTTCTGTTTACTCCACCCACCTATGTTCCAAGCTATGAGCCCAAGCAGTTTGTTTATTACTTAACCAATGAAATCAACAGATTGATATATGACACTCCCACATCATTTTAGCTTTTAAAAGATTTATTTATTTTTTGTTTTATATGCATGAGTATCTGACTGCATGTATGCAAGTGCACCATGGGTATGTCTGGGGTTTATGGAGGCCAAAAGAGGTTATTAAGTCCCCTGAATCTAGAAATGGTCATAAATAGTTCTGTGGGTGCTAGGAACCAAATCCGAGTCTTCTTCAGGAAGAGAACATCCTCTTAACAGCTGAACCTTCTCTCCAAAACCTGCAGTTTAGATAGATCCACTGTCTGGTTAGTTTTTCTTTTGTTTTTAATTAAATATTTTAACTATCCTAAATGCATGTCACATGGTGTTTGGAACTAATCCATCCCCCTTCTACCCCCTTCAGTTCTGTCCATAGACTCCCAGTTTTTCTTCTAATATTACATTCTCTCTCTCTGTGTCTCTCTCTCTCTGTCTCTCTCTCACCCACTGAGTTCTTTATGTGCAGCCAGTATAGTCACGGTAGTGGGACCATCTGCAAGAGCATGAATAGGCTCTTTGTGCCAGTTATCTCCCTTTTATATAAAGTTTGATTAACTAATTCATAATACTGATGTACAAAACTTTGGAATTAACAGTTTGGGAAACAATATTAGATACAATTAAATATCTATTAGTGATGGAAAAATATTAGTGAAATTTAAAATAATAAAATCTTATTATGTGGTGAATGGTACACTTAAATCCATAAGAAAATAAATCTTAATGGAAAAATATTTAAGGCAATTTCACTTGACAGTGCCCAGAATGCATATTTGCCACATTTCTAGTTAGTGTTGACAAACCAATCCGGGTTTGTCAAACAAAATACATCTACAAATTAATTCTTTAATTGATAAATTAATGAATTGAAAAGACATGCAATAAAATTAGCAAATTTGTCTACATTTTACTGAGGTATCCAAAACAAAACCAACATTTAGATAACCAATAGAATGCACAAAATAATTTTAAGCTAAAATACAGACAGGGGATCAGGTGAGAAATACGTTTGGAAGAAAATAAATCACTGCTAATTTTAACTTATCTATAGAAGGGCATATTGTCAATGTATTAAAGGAATGTCAACATAAGACTGAACTATTCCACGGTAATAGATAACAGACAAAAGATAAAAAATTGCATAGCTCTGTCTCTCAAGTAATTAATAATCCAGTGCAATAAAAAACAAAATGCCAAGGAATTATGTCTGAATTATTAAAATTAACCTAATAGTTATGGAATAACACAGGTGAAAATTAGCAGACATTTCTAAAGATTAAAATGAGAGGCCTTGGCATATCACATGTCAAAATTATTATTATGCTATAGTAATTGAGATTGCTCTAACCATGAATAGTTCAATACATACAAAACATGAAAAATACTTGAAACAGCAGAAGCAATGAGCTAGTATTGACTCAAACAAATATCCTTGGCCTCTTATTTTTTAGAATGCCTTTTATAATTCAAAAATTGCATAAAACTCCTGCATATATGTCTCAGTTATTCCTCTGAAAACATTCATTAGCAGAATTGAAAGAGGTAGAAGAGATTTCCTAAAACTTAAGCTTTAATAAAAGCATCTTGAGTTCATTAATTTAGGTTTGAATTTCTATGAGACATCTTAGATAATGTTTCCTTTAAATTTTAGCTAATAATTTAAAAATTTCTGAAATGAAAGCAGTTTAGGGATTCCTTTCTGGAAAAATGAAAGCCACTATTAATAAAAAGTCAGGATATATATATATTTTCTATTTAAGTATGCTATTTTGGACAAAAAACAATTGTGGCAAGAAATTAAAAAGTCATGTATTATGAAGTCAAACTATCACTATTTGCTGATGATATGATAGTTTACATAAGTGACCCCGAAAATTCTAAAAGGAACTTGTGCAATTCATAAACAACTTCAGTAATGTACCAGAATACAAGATTAACTCAAAAAACAGTAGCTCTCCTTTACACAGATGATAAATGTGCTGATAAAGAAATTAGAGAAACAACACCATTCGCAATAGCCACAAATAACGTAAAATATCTTGGAATAATGCTAACCAAACAAGTGGAAGACATGTATAACAAAAACTTTAAATCTTTGAATAAAGAAATTGAAGAAGACACCAAAAAATGGAAAGATCTCCCATGCTCTTGAGTAGCTAGAATTAACATAGTGAAAATGGCAATCATACCAAAAGCAATCTACAGATTCAATGGAATGCCTACCAAAATCCCAGAAAAATTCTTCACAGACCTTGAAAGAATATTACTCAACTTCAAATGGAAAAGCAAAAAGATCCAGGATAGCCA
Source organism: Microtus ochrogaster (assembly GCF_000317375.1). Taxonomy (NCBI): domain Eukaryota; kingdom Metazoa; phylum Chordata; class Mammalia; order Rodentia; family Cricetidae; genus Microtus; species Microtus ochrogaster. The sequence goes on from NC_022029.1 coordinate 15,403,060, forward strand.
AAAATAATCCTGTAAAATAAAGGAACTTCTATAGGCATCACAATACCCGACTTCAAACTATACTACAGTACTGAAAACAGCCAGGTATTGGCATGAGAACAGACAGGAGGACCAACGGATTGAATTGAAGACCCTGATATCAATCCACACACCTACAAACACCTAATTTTTGCCAATAAGCAAAAATATAAAATAAAAAGAAAGTTTATTCAACAAGTGGTGCTGGCATAACTGGATATCAACATGTAGAAGAATAAAAATAGATCGATATCTATCACCATGTAAAAAAATCCAAATGGACCAAAAACCCCAACATAAATCCAATCTCACTGAGCCTCATAGAAGAGTAAGTGGGAAGTACACTTGAATGCATTGACAGAGGTGACCACTTTCTAGATATAACCCGGAAGCAGAGATACTGAGAAAATAATAAATGGGACCTCCTAAAACTGAGAAGCTTCTATAAAGCAAAGGACATGGTCAACAATACAAACCAGCAGCCTACAGAATGAGAAAATATCTTCACCAATGCCACATTGGACAGAGGGCTTATATCCAAAATATATAAAGAACTCAAGAAATTGGTCATCAACAAAACAAATAATCGAATAAAAATTGGGGTACAGACATAAAGAAAGAACTCCGAGCAGAGGAATCTAAAATGGCTGAAAGACACTTAAAAAAATGCTCAACATCCTTAGCCATCAGAGAAATGCAAATCAAAACAACGCTGGGATTTTATCTTACACCTGTAATAATGGCCACGATCAAAAACACTGATGACAACTTATGCTGGAGAGGATGTGGGGTAAAGGGAACACTCCTCCATTGCTAGTGGGAGTGCAAACTGGTACAGCAGCTTTGGATAACAGTATGGCAATTTCTCAGAAAATTAGGAAACAACCTACCTCAAGATCCAGCAATAACACTTTTGGGTATATATCCAGAGGATGCTTAATTGTGCCACAAGGACAGGTGCTCAACTATGTTCGTAGCATCATTGTTTGTCATATCTAGAACCTGGAAACAACCTAAATGCCCCTTCACTGAAAAATGGATAAAGATGATGTAGTACATTTATACCATGGAGTACTACACAGAGGGGAAAAATGATGACATTTTAAAACTATCTGGCAAATGGATAGGTCTCGAAAATATCATATTGAGTAAGGTATCCAAGACCCAGAAAGACAAATATCTTATGTACTCACTCGTAAGTGGCTTTTAAACATAAAGCAAAGAAAAGCCAGCCTATAATTCACAATCCCAAAGAACCTAGACAAGAAAGATGGCCCTAAGAGATACATACATGGAACTAATCTACATGGTCAGTAGAAAAAGACAAGATCTCCTGAGTAAATTGGGAGCATGGGCATCATGGGAGAGGGTAGAAGGGGAGGAGAAAGGAAGGGATGGGAGTGTGGAAACATATGTAGCTCAATAAAAACAACTTAAGAAAAAGAAAGAAAAAAAAAAGCAACTGCCAATAACCAGTAAGAACCTTAGTCTTGTTGACGCAAGAGTGGGTTTAAGGTGGTTTCTTTCCAAGCTGAACCTTGACACATGGGCATTTAGGTCATGTGTACATGACTGTAGACACTGATCATATTAAATGTTCATGATTTTTAAAAAGTCATATATTTAAAATAATTGATGACTCATTTTATTTTCTGTTTTCAGAATTATTTTAGTTACTATAATTTCTTAGCCTGTTGAATATATGTGCAGCTATACACATTTTACTGATGGACAATGAGATAACCCAGTAGGCAAGGACTTCTGCTGTGAAACCTCACATCCTCAATTCAATCCCTAGGACCAACATAAAAGCAGAGAATTGAGCTGACTCTCCCTCAAGTTTTCCTCTGACCTTCAATTTTCCATTGTCATATGTTACCCATCCCATACCGTGCCCATTCTCTCTCTCTCTCTCTCTCTCTCTCTCTCTCTCTCTCTCTCTCACTCACACACACACACACATCTCTCTCTCACACACACACACACACACACACGATACATATCCTCCTGGAAATCTTGTAGAAATGATGTTTAATCTTATCAACTTTGGTATTTCTATTGCATTCATTTTTCTAATATGGAAACAAGGCAACATATTTACATTTGTTGCATTTAAGCATTTTGTTATTGGAATGATACATGGGATTATATTTTTATTATAAAAATGAGTATTTATAGAAACAAAATAGATTTTTATATTGTTAACTGGTGTCTTGAGATTTTGGCTAAGCTCCTAATTTTTTATAGCTATCTGGGCTGTTGCAAATAGAGAAACTTATCATTTTGGAAATAGAAAATAATTTTTCTTTCAATTCTCCTCCCCATCTCCCCCCTACCTCCATGTTTCCCGGTCTCATTGTACTAACTAGTGTTAACACTAAGATGAAGAGAAGTAGTGTTAGGAATTACCAGTTTCTTTCTTCCTTATTTTGCATAGGGATGTTTCATTATTTCACTACCTACTATAATAATGGTTCTATGGATTATTTTGCATAGATTATAAAACTGAGAAAGTTGTCTAAAGATTCCTGTTCTCACAGAATTTCTTTATTATCTTCTGGCTATTTCTTAGTATCTTACTTTTTATGTTGCTTTGATAAAAAACCCTGACCAAGAACAGTGACTTTTTGGCTTATGTTTCCAGAGGGATAGGACTCCATCAAGTAATAGGCATGATGCCAAGAGAAGGCAAGAGAGGGATCACAAGTTTAACAGCAAGCTAAACAGTCAGGATGACCTGAATGGTGGATAAGGCTTTTCTCAAGGCCTGCCCCATGCATGTATTTCCTCCAGCAATACTTTACATCTTCTTTAGCTTTCCAAACAGTGACACAAATTGGTGATCAAGTGTTCCAATACCTACATCTATATGAAGAAGGGGCATCTTTCATTCAACAATGACAGCTGGGTCTGTAGTGATATACCCCGCTTACTGATGATTTTTAGCAATGTGTCCCTTTCTCCTTGTGGCTGTAGATGTGGTGATTTCAGAGTCCATTTCAGGCAAAAGACTCTTGGTTTCATTAATTTCTTTCTTTTTTCCTGCCTGAAAATTTATGAACTCGCCTTTCTTTTAATTTATTTTTCCCTATTCATTATGTTACCTCCATTTTCCATCACTAGGTTCTAGTGTTGACACATTCTATTTCATAACAGATGTGTGTAGTACTCATATTTCCAACCTCAATTAGCTATACTGTACCCCCAAATTTATAGTGAATTTTTACTTGAATTTAGTTCAATATACTTTGAGTTATTCTTGAAATTCTACACTGTGTGATCTTAAAGATACATCATCATATTGACTCTATGTCTTGATTGATTCCAGTGTTATCAGGGAGTGTACTGAATGATTTTAATTATATTCTATCATTGAGGTTTGATTTCTGGCCACAGGTATATTTTCTGAGCATAACTGGAAAGAATTTTTGGTGATCCATTGTTGACTAGGACACTGTATAAATGCTGATGAAATCCTATTGGTTGGTGGTATTGAATATTTCTAATTATCCTGTTAGTCACTGACATAAAAGTATTTAAGTCTCCACCATTTTTTTGTATCAGTAATTTACTGGTCTCAGAAGTCTATTTTATCATATATTAATATAGCCAATTAACTGCATTGTGTGTGTGTATGTTTCACATTCTTATATTTAACTTCACTATAGTTTTTGTATTTGAGGCAATTTTGCTTATAAATAGAATAAAGTTGTACCGGTAATATTTAAAATGTACTTTGATAATTTATATTTTTAGTAGTGACTATATCCATACAGCTAGTCACATGTTAGTGCTCGGGTTTGCCTTTCTATCATTCGTCTCCCTCTCTCGTCTTCATGTGGGCCCCTTGAATGTTCTGAGTATTAATTCCAGGGCTTTATCAATGCCAACTATATCCTCTGTAAAGTTATTTATGTACACAGTGTTTGAACATTTTTTAAAAATTACATTTTCATTTGTCTATACTATATTTGAGTGCATCTCCTTCTGGAGATGTTTCCCGTATCCTCTGAGATACATTCTATATACATCACACGTCACTGTCTAACTTTGATTTGTGTCTATTCATATTTCTAGGTTTTCAGTTTCTTTACCTTCATCCCTAGACCTAAGAAACAGAGAGACAATGAGACAGAGGGATACAGAGAAAGAGAGAGAGAGGGAGAGAGAGAGAGAGAGGAGAGAAGGAAAGAAGGATGAAACTTATTCATTCCTTATATCCAATGTTTTATTTTCTCGCTTTTAAATTAATTAATTAATTTTTCTTTTCAAGGCAAGGTTTCTCTGTGTAGCCCTGACTGTCCTGAAATTTACTTTGTTGACCAGGCTGGCCTCGAACTCCAAGAGATCTTCCCAAGTGCTGGGATTAAGGGCATGCAACATCACCATCCAACTCTCTCTCTCTTTTTTTTTTTTTGGTATAGAAATGTGCTGTTTTATTACAAAGAGTCTCACAAAATGAAAATATCTCAAAAGGGAAGCTAGGCTAACACCTCCACCTGCAGAGTTGGGGGAGACAGGGCAGTGGGCGTTTTTCTGCTTGCCTGAGTCCGGTGGGAAGGGTATAAACAGAACAGATCTAAAAGTGGCTGATTTTACCTAAGCCTGAAAACGAGGGGTCCCAGAAGACCCAGTCACCCCTTCTAGAAAGCTTAATAAGGGCATCTTAACAGAGCTCCTAAAGCAGGCACTTGGCAGTTCAGGATCTTTTCTTCTGGTTGTTTTCTTTCCACTCAGACTCTATGTGGTTGAAAGCTCAGGGTCTTCTTCATCCTTGTCAGCACTGTCCTCTGGGATGGCATGCTCAGGGATTGCTTACATTTGGACGCCAGTAGTACTGAATGGTGGAACAGGGCGAAGTTGGCTCTATTCCTCAGCAGTTGGAAGTCCAGTGCACTCACTGAGAATACTATCAGAAGGTGAAATGCAAGGTCCAGAAAAGGTTGATTATCAAACCACCGCTCCCCATAATATCGGTTTCCTGCTGCTGCTCTCACACATCTCAACACACATGAAGTAAAGTGATTTATTATCTCATTGTTTTGAAAGTCAGAAATGGGTGTCACTAGCCCCAAATAACCTAGATGCCCTTCGATGGAAGACTGGATGAAGAAAGTATGGGATATATACATATTAGAGTATTACTCAGCAGTAAAAACAAGGTCTTCTTGAATTTTGCATACAAATGGATGGAAATAGAAAACGCTATCCTGAGTGAGGTAAGCCAGACCCAAAAAGAGGAACATGGGATGTACTCACTCATATTTGGTTTCTAGCCATAAATAAAG
>NC_022029.1:15408942-15415087 GCF_000317375.1 Microtus ochrogaster
AATTTAAAAAATAATAAAAAATAAAAAAAACCAAAATAAATAAAAAAAAGTGTCAGCAAGATCGGCTTCTTTATGAAACCTCTCAGACACATCTTTTTACTTATTGATTTATTTTTAGCTGTGGAGTCTGTCCACATAGTTTGGTGTTGGATAGATTCTGTCTCTATTTTTAATACTTGTTTAATTTTTACATTGCTCTGCCTTTTGCAGTAAGGTGTTATAGTGATCATAGGAACCAGGGATTGTGGTATACATTTTCTGGAAAGGTAGCAAAAAACCAGTCTGCTAATACTTCCACACATCATTTTATGACACTGAATGCATGTCATGGTGCAGGTTACACATGTGGTGAGCTGCAAGAATTTAGAAAGCACGGATCTTCTCCTTCAGAGGAAGACTTTGGTCGAACCATTAGCAAAGCCAATGGACTTGCTAAATTGATTAGGGGAGAGGGTGGACGAAGACTGCATAGAGCTCCACAAATTAACCTCATTATAGGAAGAAATGGGAGTAAGATGTTCACTAAGAGAATAGTCATGGCCAGGTATGGAGGCGCACGCCTTTAATCCCAGTACTTCAGAGGCAGAATCAGGTGGATCTCTGTGAGTTCAAGGCCAGCCTGATTTACAGAGTGAGTTCCAGGACAGCCCAGACTGTTACATAATGGAACCCTGTCTAAAAGCAAACACAAGAAACAGAGAGAGAGAGAGAGAGAGAGAGAGAGAGAGAGAGAGAGAGAGAGAGAAGTTATGGAGAGCGATAATGGACAAAATATGATTAATATAAGATGAAAAGGGAGAACTTTGCAAAGGAATAATTGTTTGAGCAAAACCAAATCTTTCTAAGGAATAACTTCAGAAATGAGATTAGGAAAGTTCATGATTTGGAGTAGAGAATATTAAGTGTACCACTATACAAATGTTTAGGTGTGAATTCCTTTTTGATAATTTTAATTACTTTACCCTATGCATACAATGTACAGGTTCACTGGAGCTTTTGGATTTTCAAAGTAAGATGAGCAACTTCTCCCATGGCCTCTGCTTCTGCTTCTGTGCTCTACCAGGCTATGTACTGAAGCCGAAGCATCCAGAGCAATGATGCACGAATATGGTAGATCCTGTGTTATTTGTCTTTCAGCTCCTAGTGAACTCAACCAGTATAATGTTGTCCACTTCCACCCATTCATCAGCATTTCATGATTTTATTTTTCTTTGTGACCAAATAGATAAGCTTCGTAATTAAAAATAAATGAAATATACTTTTAAAAATATCAGTCATAAGGACATTTTCCACTGTTCCCGATTTGCTGAAGATAGGCAACGTTTACATACTATCCCAGCATAACATATCAATGGTGTCCTTCATTTCCTCTTGTCAGGGTCCCGAATTGACCCAAAATTACAAATATATTGGACCACCATACTATTTTCTGAAAAAAATATAAATATGAGTATTTTCAAACTTTCCTCCTTCTTATACTTTTTGCTGAAACTAAAAGTTACCCCCAAAATTAGACATAGCCTTCTAGAAAATGGTTTTTATGTAAAATGTTGACATGACAAGATTTTAGCTTACTTAGAACAAAATATTTAGGACTAAAATGTTTATTGCAGAAATGATAAATACTGATGACTGTGTGTTAGTTTTTCAGAGTTGTTTAGCTTCCAGCTTTAAATTTAGTCACGAAGACTCTAACTGCAACACCATCATTTCCTAGAGACTGGACAACTGGGTCTACTTTACAAGGCTACAATTTCTATGTCTGTGAAATATCCATAACAATATGCACTTATAGCATTATGTTAATAACTAAATGACAAGCATAGTAAGGGGATCATAAAAGTGTATGACATAAAAGGAGCAATTCATAAGTTTCATATTATCACTATATGGTATGCTTCTCTAAAATGGAAGGATCTTGATTTTAGTCACTATTGAATACCCACTTGGCTTCAGACCTCCTGAAAAGTGTAACAAATTACCAACACAAGATAATAACATATCTATTATCAACATTTTTAATTTAACTTTTAAAAGTGAACTCTTCATTTGTCATTTTAAAGTTTACATCCTTAGGGCTGTCACATACTGTACCTAGATGATAAACACGTGAAAGGAAGAAAGTAGCAGGAAAGGAAGGAAGGAAATGAGGAAGAGAAGGATGAAGGGGAGAGAGAGAGAGAGAGAGAGAGAGAGGAAGGGGAGGGGGAGTTTAGCCAGAGCGAGGGTAGAATGAAGGGAGAAGAGAAGAGAGAGGTAACCTTATCAATTTTTCTTGGTGACAAGAAATTACCTGAAACCTGACTTCTCTGTGCTTTCCGTGGCCTGATATATAATGAGAAGATTTGTGAGGTATCAAATCCTCTTAAGTGAAATATTTCAGGTTAGTGTTGGATATGAGATGCATTTTATACTTCCACAGTGTGTTTGACATTATCTAGTGACAGATTTTGCTGTTACAACTGGCTAAATGGCATTGGTAACTAGTGTAGTGGTTCTCAACTTGTGGGGTAGGATATCAAATATTCTTCATATTATATAGTTATAGTTCAATTTATAACAGTAGCTAAATTACAGTTATGAAATAGCAATGAAATAATTTCATGTTTGAGGGTCACCACAGCATGAAGAATTGTATGAAAGGTTCAAAGCATTAGGAAGGTTGAGAAACACTCATCTTGTGAATATAAATGAAGGATATTGTGTAGCATCCTACCATATACAGGATAGACACTGAGAAGAGAAAGTTGTCCTAAATGAACATAGTACTGTGCTGAACAACCCTAGAAGGTATATGGATAGGATACATACTAATAACCCTTGTCTTTAGGCTTGAGTTGGGTCCATTTTTACCCTATAACATTTCTGTGTTTAGAGACTTTGTTTCCAAAGGTCCATAGCAAGATCAGCTCTGGGTTGTGTATTCTGAACAAAGCAGAAGTAGAAGAAAAATCAATGGTCTTGGAGCACAACCTTGAATGACATGGGACAGAATTTGCTGGATAAATGGCTCAGCCTCCAGCATTTTAAAAGACCATTTGTCACATATCTTCTGCATTGTCTACCCAATGGTCTCTGTGTTAGATCAAGCCTCATTTGTCCATAGTGCCAACCTTCCCATAGTATTGAATTTCTCTCCCTATTCTCTCTTTCTATCTTTGTGCCGTCACCCTCAGTTTGAAATAAACTGCCTGTGCCTAAACTAATAATAAATTATGAAAGTTTAGCCATTTCAAATCTAAAGTGGAATACATTAGAATTTTTAAATTAATTCAATTAGTCAATGAACAAAATTCAGTGGGTCACCGTCACTGATCACATTCACCTCTCTGTGTATGACATGACAAAGGAAGGTTCAGGTGCCCTGAGTACCGTGACAGAACTAGAACTCTCCCTGATTTAGAACTAGTATCTGCCATCCTTATATATTTCCTGTCCGACTTTCCTTCTCCCTGAGTAGAATGTGAGGGATGGGATCAAGAATAAGAGCTAGCTATTATAATAATCAGGAACGAGGAGAAAAGAAAATCGGTATTCATTTGCAGTATTACCTCCTGTTCGCATGTCATAGGTGCCTTTAAATCACCACACAGATTTATAGACTCTGCCATTCAGTGGAAAGCATTAATGAAACCCTATTGAAGGTATTATATTATGAAAAATAATTCAGAGAAGTGAGGTAGTCATATAAGTCCTCCAGATCGAGACAGATTCTACACTTGAAGTCTCATCCTATAAAATTATGCATAATTTTTCTGGGGCTTGACAAGAGTTGCCTTGGCAGATGGAGTTAGCTGGGGACCTGGCAGTATCGTGATCCTGACATCTGAAAGCTTTCAGAGTTCAGCGCAATCAGTCATACGAGTGCCTACATGCAATATTATTCTGCCTGGATTTCTTCATGCATTATATATAGGTTAAAAGAGGTTGCTGTAAATAGTAGGTTCATAGAAAGGACACACTGAACATTTGAACTCTTTGCGAAGGTTAAAGAAAAGTGAGAGAAAGAAAGACCAATTTTCACTTCTTTCTTGGACTTGCTGTCACTCTCCTTCCCCCAGTGTAGGAGATAGAGAAAGCAACATTAGTTCAACATTAAAATTCAATAAGCCTTTTTTTCTTGACTCTAGGCTGACAGTTGCCCTGCATGACAGAGAAGTCGTGAAGCTGAATGAGCGGGTTTCTAAACAAATTGGGTCAGATATTGCTTTTGCTTGATTTACTTAGGATTGATTGGTGACTAAGTGGTTTAAAATTAGTCCTTTCCTTGAGGAGCAAACTTAGTGCACAGCTTTTCAGGTTTTAGATCTTTGGAATATTGACCACCAACAACAACCACAACAGAAAATGGTAATGAGCAGCACATACTTCTGAAGAGTCTTAAAAAGAGTGAGATGTGGTTTCCTACATCAAATATTCTCTAATTTGGGGCCAAGTATATTCAATGATGGAAAGCAACTGGATAGTCAGAATTAGAATGATCTTTCTTCTGAGCCACAGCAAAAATGTCCACTTCACCTTCTTTTGCAAATCAAAGACAGTGATTTATGAATCAAAGAGCCCATGCAGAACTGGGTGGGCTATCTCTGGTGGTCTGGATAACGTTTGATAAGTAGCTGTGGGAATCAGAGTGGGGCAAGTAGGTCCTGGGAAGAGTTGTAAATGGCTAATGGACTGTGTACATAAGAATAGACAAGAAAAACAGAACATAGAGAAATCCTAAGGTTGTTGATTTGTGCCATAGTAGAGGACATCCCAGCATGACAGAATTGTTAGTTGAATAAGTCATGGTGACCAGGCGCCTTTGGAAATGTGAAAATATGCACATGATGAATCATACCAAGCACAACAAATGACATTATAAATATCATGTAATATTTGTTGATCTCCACTCCTAATGCATAGGTGATAAAAGCATACATGTGGGAGGCAGGGCTGTGTGCACACACCTTCCAGAAGCTTGAAGAAATGAAAGAAATGTGAAGAGAAGTAAAAGTGGGAGTGTCATGTGGGACAGATCGTGAGAGACAGTAAATGACAGCTTTGACAGATGGTAACCAAATCCTAATTAAAAGTTGATAAAGGGAGCTATGCCCCAGGCAAATTACTTCTTTAAAGAGTTCAAGATGGATTTAATTGGGTAGACCAGAGGTCAAGAGCTCTAGCCACCATGAAGAGGGATCCAGTGATTGAAGTACAGACGAAAAGAGGCATTGTCTCAGTAGTAGGGGGTGACCTATAGGAGCATGCATCATTTCATTCAAGATAGAGTCAGATTCCATCACCATGTTTTCAAAGGAGGGGGATGACCTCTTGTCCAGAGCTGCTGGGTGCCTCCAAATATGCCAAAGACCACCCATACAATGTCATTTATGGAAAATAATAGAATGAAAAAGATATAAAGCTAAATTTAGATAGGTGATAGAAGTTTGGCTAGCTGACACCCACATAGTGATTAAGTACTATACATCTAAAAAATCTAGAAAAATGTATGTTAAGTATTTTTTATATAAAGAAATAAATGAGAAATATAGTTACTTGCTTTGAACATGGCAAAGTATATACATGTATTCAAGGATGAAATAGTACCTCATTAGTAGGTATACTTTCTAAAATTTATGTATAAGTAAGCTAGTTTAAATTAGAAATACAAAATACAAATTAAATGGAAGCATTATGATAACTAATTTTGCTAGGCTATTGGTCAGGAGGGAGGCAAGAATCTTCCAAAACAATACAGACTATTGTAATTGTTTTTTGCTGCATCTCTGAACTTGAGGGCAAGATTATTGCTAAAGACTTCATCCACTTTAGTCATAGAACTTGCAGAAATAAAGCTGTTATTGACCAGGAAGTCTCCTTCCTAAAGGCCAGAGCTCTTACATAGTATGCTCTATGAAAGCTTTCATGGGAGAAAAGTTATCAAAAGCCCAACCTAACTGTGTAGAGAGACCCCGCCTTTTGGGGCGGGACAGCCTCGGGCGAATGTTTTTACTAATGAATTGGGACGCGTGGACTGGAGCGCTTCCTGTTTCCGGTTTACAGTGGATCGCTGAACTCCGGGTGTGTGAGTGTGCTTTTATATTAAAATTGTCTTCTTGTACCCACTGGCCTGGATTAATTAAATTCGCCTTCATTTTGGCGC